>NC_134768.1:6480546-6788906 GCF_050436995.1 Anticarsia gemmatalis | reverse complement strand
GGGAGCGTTTAATTTCACCCCCTGTCGTCCATTGTCGAACTGTACAAGATTGAATTAAGGTCAAGAGGCTTTCCGGTAAAACAGAAATCTTACAGAAATTGTATGGGAAGCACTTATTTTTATTCTACCTCTGTAAACATTAATTAACATAACATATTCCATATCACGTTATGTATCTACATAACATTTACAAAACTAGAGCACAATTATTTTTTTCAGCCGGCCGGCTCGACCCAGTATTCAAACCCGAGACCTTTTACGAGCGCCACAAAACTAATTATTACCTCTACATAAAACTTTATCAGAAACCAAGCGTGTTGCCAGCGATTGACAGTTCAGCCGCTGAAGTTTTGGCAAGAGTGTCGCCACACTAAATTGTTAAAAGTACAAAATGTTGTACTGTAGAAAGAGATAGCAAGTGAGAGGGACAGAGAGATTATAAAAACCTCATAAACTAAAGAACACATACAGTAACGTTATAATTACTAAACCTGACCGCGATAATTCAATCCGTTAGTGTCTCATCAAATGAATAAATCATTTCACTCGGTTCAGAATGCAGTTGATACTGCCACTGTAATTTCCTTTGGGAGAAGCGATAAATACTATTTTACATTCAGTTTGTTAGTGCCGATAAACTGAGTTTTTGTTGTTTGAATTGTTAGTATTCTTTGATTTAGGATCTATTTTACTGGATTTGATCTACTAGAATTGATGTGCGTTAATTCACTATAGAAAAGTTATATTTCGTTTGTTTTCGGTGGTAAACTATATTATTACTCCACAGATTTTAGTTAGTCTCCACAATTCGATACGCAAAATAATGATTTCTTGCTCTGGGGCACAAACAAAAAACGCTTTAAAACGTATAAAAACTGCTGAGAATTATAGTAACACACTCACAACTCTTTAATTATAATATCTGTCATTAAATACAAACACATAACTACACCAAAACTTGCAAATTAGAATATTTTACTGACAGCAAAAAAGACACATCACTATTTCCTAATACATTATTTCGTCATTTCCTCAGCTCTATCAAATCCATTATCCGTAAAAACGCGTGAACACGAAACCGTGTTTTGACAAAACCAATTTAGAGAAGCACCATAAAAGATTTTCCCCTAAGGCTGTGTAGAAAAGGTTAACCATATTACATCCCGTTAACTGTACAACTTGTGCCCCGAGATTAGTTTCCCTTAAAGGGATAATTTACCGTTACGTGTCGTAGCCGTTACGTGTCCGTAGACTTACATAAATTATGGAATTAACTTTCCTTTATGTCTGCATTATATTATGATGTTAATGGTACCTGTGACTTTTGCTGTTGACGGTGTAGAAGTTTCTGGAAGGTGTTATTTGTGCTAGTTTACGGATGTTTATTAAACTGATCCTATTTTCCAAACAAGTGTCGTTTTTGTACAATTGAATGACTATTATAATAAAATGTTATTATTATGATTATTGATTATTTTAAATTGTATGATGATGTAAAAAGCATGTTAATGTTATTACAAAATTTTCTATTTTAATCGAATTAACAAACAAAAGCGAAAAAAAGTACCTACTTACATAAAAATACAATTCTTACTGCACCCGCTATAAACGGTAATCATGTTTCAGACCAAGTTTGTCTATAGACAGCCGGTTGTCGACAGCCTATTATATAGTAGTACAAAATCGCGCTACTGATAATAATATTGAAAAGATTCGTCATATCAGAAAATATCCAAACAAAATCAACACATTTCCCCTTTAACTAAACAAGCAACACAAATACAATTTGAAACGCACAAGCTTCTTCAATCAGTAAAAGACCAATTTCAAGATGTTATTCCCTTAACATTTGGCAAAAAACGGTGTAAAGGTCCTCAGAGTCAGGTTGTCAAGTGAATTATGACAACGTCAGTGTCACACGCGCTTGGCTTTAATTGGACCCCACATCAATGTCAGACCCTAAAGGATGTGTGTTGAAAATATATTTGACTCTTTTGAGAAAAAGGTTTCCTACATTCGGTACTGGATATGTTTTGAGAAAAGGTCGGCGTATCATTAAAGTTTTGAGGCCTCCACAGCCAGTTGCGCTCACCGGTCGGTAAAACCATCTGTGGGTTAATCAACCGTTGGCGCGGTCATTTCATAGATGGGTGACCGCATAGTGGTATTTGAACTGAGCGTCTCCGTGCTTCGGAGGGCACGTAAAAAGTCGGTCCCGGTTGTTGTCAATTAAGATAACAGTCGTTAAACCATGTCAAAGGCTTTCGGGCGGCTTGAACACCTTTGACACTAGGTTGACCACTAACCATACGATAAGAAGAAGAAAATTATTGAAGTATTCATAACCCAGATTTCTTAGCTGAATTTCTATTCGCCAGGTTTATTTTTGTCTAAAGCGTAAGGGTGAAAAGTTATAAAATCTGACTCTATGAACTGCGGAGGTGGGTCGACGGACAAAAGGTTATTTTAGAGTGCCATTCATTTGCCGACGGTATTGTTCTGTTATCTTCAATAACTTTTATTAATCAATATATTTCTGATCTGAATCTGAATCTTGATTTTTAATTTTCTCATTGATAGAGTGCTATTCATTTACCAGTTCAATATTCTTTCTGTCTTCTTTCTTTCTGTCAGTAATTTTTTGTTCTATTAATTATATATACATCTGTATCTTGCTTTTTACCTGCCTCATTATTAAAAGTGATTCAAGGATAGTTTTCTTTCTCTTATTAATTTCATGCTCTGGAACAATTAAGTTTAGATTCAATCTTAATGTTTGAATCAAAAGGACTATTATATATAAAGCTTTTCAAATTTTTCTTTTGGAAAAAGAAACAACATCTTTGAAATTACTTAGCGAACGTCCAAAGAAAACACCCCGTCAAACATTGACCTAAATAGGTTAATTCCCAAAAAGAAAGTGTCACATTTACATAATAAGTAACGTTACTTTACGAGCTCATAAACTCCTTTTGTCTTAGCGACATTTACGACTCGTGATCGATGACAATCTTGTATTCAATTATTTCTTTTATTATCGATAAAAAATCCCTTTTAGGAGCCCTTAGTTAACAACAGCCGTGCGAATCGATCTCTGAGGTTAAGCTACGCTTGCCGAGGTTTTTCTGTGGAGTTCCTCCGTATTTCGGAAGGCACGTCAAATTATGGGTACTGGCTGTAATAATCAAAGATCTTTGACAGTAGTTAACAGTAGTCAGAAGCTTGAAAGTCTAAACCAGCCTTACTGAATGATATCGTGTTATAACCCAGGTAACTGGGTTGTGAAGGACCGATAGGCTATCGCGCCTTGTAAAACACTAGAATTCAGCTGCATCCAGTGAGACTTGAAGCCGGCTCCAACATAGTTAAAAGAAAGACTGATAAATATAACGATAAAAAGTCCCTGCTCATAATTTTTTGGCTCAAACGCATTAAAAGTATGGCGATTGTATCCTAAAACTCAGACTAACTGGAATAAATTAGTTCTAGAATTGCTATAAAGTAACTGTGTTACGACTTTGTTAAGAAGGTTATGGTATAGGAAATGTCAATGACTTTAGAAACTTAGACAAAAAACAAACAAACAAATCACAATACTAACAGCTAAAGAGATCAAAAATATAGGACAGGTCCCAACAGAAACAAAAACTAGTTTTTATTTACTGAAATTGTAACAGCATTAGCATAACTTCATTGAAACAATAAAAACATGCTTATAAGTTTTTCTCTTCTAAGACATAAACTCTAATTTTGAGACTAATACAATATTGCAAGATTTTTTAGAATTGATAGCAAGATCCCTAGAGATTTTTTTTTATTTTTTGACCCATTCATGTCCTACCTACTGCTGCGGAGGAGACCCTTGCCCTGCAGCAGGGTCTCCTCCTAAACGAAGGAGAGGTTAGGCCTTGAGTCTACCACACTGACCCAGTGCGTTTATGGTGATTTTTGAGCTTATTTCTTTTAAGTTAATTTGATGAAATATATTTTATCGAACTTTCATAGTGGTGAGAAATCAAGTCTCAGTAATAAGTAGTTCTCTCAGGTAATTCTCAAAGATCATTATGGTTTAGTAAATATCGACATTTGTTGTGTAGTGTAGTGTTAACTGAAAATCCACTACAATAATGAATCTAGATCTGTTCTTTTACATGCCAGTGCCAAGTCATCATCTGCGCTTGAAGATGATTCAAACGGAAATAATTCAATGCATTAAACAATTAGTCATCGAGATTATGATCTTATACAGATTAATGGGTTTCGTTATTAATAGTGCCAAAACATTATTCGTAATAGCTGCTAGCATAAATATTTAGATCGAAAAATGACTAAAGTGTTTTTAGATTAAGTGTTTTTGATGTAAATATTTACGAGGAAAACGCCAAAAGAGACGATTGATAAAACAATATTAGAAAGAAGCCGTAAAAGATTATTTCGTTTTGTGTCATTTGAAAAGTTGTAAAAGTGTCTTTTTCTATAATGGTCTTTTATTATGCCGGTAGAAAATGCTTGCACAGTGGTAACATGACGTGTACTCCATACTACATCCAAGTTTGGGTTGAGGAATACGTATCTCTATAACTGTTTACAGCTCAGATATCTCCAGATTTTAACTGCACGTTTGGTTCACCTCGCCGCAATAACCGTAGTGCCGCGTGTGGTGGGTTTGAATCCCGGTACAAATATGTATGTGATGAGCGCGAGTATATGCTCTAAGCCTGGTTGTTAATTTATTTACTTACATGAGTATATATTTAAAAGTATATAAGTATGTTTTTTAGTTATTTGGTTACTATAGTACAAGTTCTGCTTAGTTGTTGCTGGAATTGTATGACCGTGTGTGAGTGGTCCAATGATATTCATTTATTCTAAGAATGATTTCTATCATAAATAAAGAGACCATTGTTGAATCAGTTTACGACATAAACAAAGAAAGGTATTTCATCACAACGTCCACCTATTATATAGTTCTAAAGATCTTATAGAACGACATTGGTACGGAGCATTGGACATAATCCAAATACATTAGTGTTTCCAGTTGCCACTGTATTTTAATAGAGATATAAATAGTTTATCATGAAGTCTATATGTTCGGTGGCTAGACGATCTCCGCGGTTTCACTTGACGCAATCATTATTTTTGTGTTTGTGGCAATGAAGGGCGACTCATAATTAATGTTTTTATATGTAATTTGAGATAGCCTGGGGATTTATGTGGTCAGTCGTGGATCGTTTCAGGGACCGTTGATGTCGTAATGTGGTTTATGGGTTTCCTTATCCGTTTATTTTGGTAGCAGGTTTAAAATATCATTTTTAATTTCAAGGATGTCTGCAGTAAATAACTTAATTATTCTTGCTTCTTATTATGGAACCAAATTGGTATTTAAACGAATAAAAATAATGAGACGAATGAAAATTCGAACTATAATTATTTTACAAAACATATCGAGGGCAATAAAACGAAGTATTTTGTTGTTTTTCGTCCAAATTCCGTCGAAGCAGTAACAATTGAATCATTTATAGAATTACCTGTAAAAAAAAACAACACACAATAACATGTACAGTGTAAAGAAGAATTAAACGAAACATAAACATTGTTGTATTTTATAATTAACGCATAGTGAAAATGTTGCAAAAATAATTCGTTTATCACTAAAATATTTATAAAACCTAGAAGCTATAAATAAATTAAATTAATCAGTGAGCTCTTTACGATATTAAATGAGGTCTCTTAAAATCGACGAGACAGATTTACGTAAAGAATATTTACAATATATATTATGTACATATGTATATTTTTATCAAATTATTCAAAGTATGCTAAAACCACTTTAAAATATAAACTACACTATACAAACAAATTAAAAAAAAAACAGAAGCAAAACTAAAATGGCACGCGTGCGACGCCTCGTGGTACTCCTCCACTTTGCTGTCCACTAAGAATCCAGAATGCTGGCAGCATTACCGAAAGTCATATAAATTTTGAATTGCAAGATAGTAACGAAGAAAAACCACTCGCAGTACTAAGTCAAAAAAGTCGACCAAAAATTAAACACTCAAAGTCTTCAACCACACATTTAGTACTACAAAAGAACAAAAAACTAGCGTTTGAATTGTAACAAAAAGCGGTTAATCCGACTGAAACAGATCCATTGATCTAACTCTATTTAATTAGAGGTCTCGCTAGTTAGATTGCAGGGGTCAGACGGCCA
The DNA here is from genome assembly GCF_050436995.1 of Anticarsia gemmatalis. Lineage (NCBI taxonomy): Eukaryota > Metazoa > Arthropoda > Insecta > Lepidoptera > Erebidae > Anticarsia > Anticarsia gemmatalis. The sequence goes on along the minus strand of NC_134768.1, from coordinate 6,782,695 downwards.
TTTTGCTCTGTGTAAACATTAGTTGGTAAAGCAGCGACCGTATCCCATTATTATGGACTCTGATTCAAGTACTGGTTATAAAAGAATACTGGATTGAAAAATCTATTTTCTATTGTAGCTGTTTCTCTACGAATTAAAATATCTATGGATACACACAAATTTTACATTATTAGGAACAATATGAAATACAAATCGCAAAAACAAAATTTCAAAGATGACGTGTTATAACTCTGTTCACTAGTAGTAATCGAGTAACAGAATCAAAGTCTTGCCAAAAGGTAAAAGAAGATATGGTAGAAATGGTATAACACTCATTTATATTCGGATCACATAGGTAGGTACTGTAACGAGAGAGCCTACTTCGATATGACGGGAACTCCAAAGTGCTACTATTTCTTAATACTGAACTACTCAGAATCGGAACCTAAAAGACGTTGGATATGATTTACGTACATTTTACAATTCGAACAAAAATTTGTGTGGGCCCTAATACACGTCCTTGACGTACGCCATATTTTAAAAACTACCACTAAATTGGAATACGACCTCGGCAAAGAATATCCGGCGGAAAAAACAATGGGATTTGTCTTCTCCCCGTGTCTTCAATTTACTTTTTTCCTTGACTACAGGTACCCAGTTATCCTATTTTACCTTCAAAATCAAGGTCGAAGGACAAAGAAAAATCCAAAACTTTGGTCCTAAACCCAGCTTCGGAAATCTTAGGACATTTGTCTCTCAGATCATTCTGTAAATTTTGCTGTACAAACCTTTTCTGTGCTGAATTTTAGATAGGCATAAGTCTGCTTTCAGAGTCAAAAAAGTAGAATTTGAGTCTTGTCGACGCAAATCAACAAAATAACGTAAGAAGTACTTAAGATCATAATATCTACATCTAATTAGACATCTTGTTGTTTTCATTATAATTTCTGTTTACAAACAAACTCACAAGTAAATAAGAGTTCTATTTATACATAAATAACGTCATAGCCTTATTTACGCGGACGAACGGCTTCTGTCTGCTTTGATTTTGTTAATGGACGGATATTCAGACCAGAATATCGTTCACTAGCACTATTGCGAACAGCATCTAGATACACTAGTTCATCTCTCGCCATTATCTGGTTTCCTGGTAATAATACCTTTGATACGGCTGTAAAGTTGTGGTTTCAAAATATGATTCCAAATAATATTTCATATTTAGGTATTATGTAGTTCTTTTATATAATAAAGTTTAAAAAACTACGCCGAACATACCAAAATATAAACAACATATAAATAAATTAAAAAGTACACTACACATTGCGAGTCCATCGAAAACATTCCCAAAATGCTGGCAGCATTGCCACGTTGTATAGCAATGCTTATTTTTCTCGCTAAGTGAATGAATTTGCAGAATATTAGTAAATAATGCATAATATCCGAGCCACACCTAATAACGCTTTATCACACATGACGCTAGAAAGAAAAACTTTTTATGTTACTTCAAATATATGAAGACGAATACAAAGCACTCAATATAGACAAGACATGTTTATTATGTAGACACAATATTGTGTCGATATCTCAATAAAAAGGAAGATATATTTTCCCAAGCAATTCAGCTCGAAGATCGGAATAAAAGCCTATCAATAAGTCGTAAATGTCTTGTTAGTTCAATAAAATTAGAATATAAATTATGTAAGAAACGTATAACATATAAAGAACCTTTTAAATGTCTGAAGTCATCGAATTCGAGTACTTCAGTGGAAATCTCTAACAAAATTACTTTCTTTCCCGTTATACTTGTATACTGCACTAAGAGCCAATCGGGGTCTGACAAGTGATAAATGTCTAAAAGAGGGGCGGTCTTGTAAAAATCGGGATGAAAATTTCAAATTTACATATTCAATTTTAGCCTTTATGTCTTTTACTACAAGGTCCATTCGTATTAAACATTTTATGAAAAGACAGTTTTAAAGATTTATGGGTTTCCGAAATTTATGCCGATGGGATGGACACTTCTTTTTGTATTGCCACTATGTACTGCTTGATTTATTTTGTTTTGAGTTTTAGAAACGATTTGTTAGAAGCAATTTCTGGTGCTTTTAGTCTGTCAGTATATTTCTTGGAATTGTAATATAATATTGACTATTGAAATTCCAATATAGTCGATTCTTAGAAATGTACTAAGTTTTACAGAAGTCCCTTTGGTGTATTTATGTATAGAATGAACTTCAACTTTGTCAAAGGAAATGTTTTCTTTCATGTTGTAGGTCCAACTTGAAATATATTTATCCAGTAATATTTTGGAAGTAAAATATTAAAGTAAAGTATTAACTCTTTCAGAAATATGATTTCCTAGAAATATCACTCTTGACAAATTATGACAAGTTCATATAAATTTTCTAGTCATTACGTGTATTAACTGCACGTTTGGCGCAGTGGTTTAAGCGGTCACCTCGCCGCAACAACCGTAGCGCCGCGTGTGGTGGGTTCGAATCCCACCCGGGACAAATCTTTGTGTGATGAGCACGAGTATTTGTTCTGAGACTGAATGTCAATTTATCTATATAAGTATGTATTTAGAAGTATATAAGTATGTTTATCAGTTATTTGGTTACCATAGTACAAGCTCTGCTTAGTTTGGAATCAAATGACCGTGTGTGAGTTGTCCAATGATATTTATTTTTATGATATTTTATTATGTTTTAAATAATCTTAGAAATTGACTGAGATAAGTTCTAGTTTCTAGGTCACGGCCTAGCGGTAGAACAACAACATAAAAATACTTGAGCCAAATTAATGTTACCTATTTTTATAAAAGGCAACTTTTCTTATACTAATGAAGTTTTAGATTGGAGTCAAAATTCAAGTAGCCGCATTATGAAACGTGCCCGCTGGTTATTATGTCTCGTTTTACCTCTGGTTTTAGTATTTTGTAGTAATGGTGCCTTGCAAATACCACTGGTAATACTTTCTTTTCTATCTCTATTAACCTTCGAACTAATTTTGCTCGCATTTTTGTACTTTGCGCCATATAAACCTTTCTTATGCTTAAAGAAAAATTATATAATTGGACGAATTTCCCGAATTGTTCTCTATTTTTGACCTCATCAACACATTTAGCGATTCATTTTTAATAACCATAAATTGTTGGGAACAGGTGAATGGTTAAAAGCTCATAAATGTATCACATTCAAATTCAGGTCTCCGTAAATTACCTTTCTAACCACGAAAATAGTGACCATTCCCTATTAATAATGCTCACTCACTCATAGTTTGCCAAACACCTCCATAAACTCACAATAACTTGGACCGTCCATTTATGCTCATACAAATAAACGATTTTTGTCGTCCCACCCCAAAAAAACTCTATTTAGATACTTCCCACGTATCCAAATATTATTTTTCATACTCATATCCCAACCCTTTTAAAATATAAATGGGGCTTATGATATTTTTATGTGGGGCATTACATTTCTTTTTCACACATTTCAATTTCGTTGTTAGGAATTCATATGATGAGTTTATTTTTGGTTTATCGTAATAAACGGTTCTATCCTTCCCATATGAAAATGCATTGTGATATAATCTTTTAATTAATTCATTAGCACTCATATAATATTAGTATTGTTATACATTAGTATTGTTTTATTAACTGCTATTGCATACAATACAGTACAAACCAATTGTTTGCAAAAATACTGACCTTACACTTTTAATAAATTGTGTAAGGAATTATTTAGATCCTTATAATAGGTATAAGCAATCCGTAATTTTAACGAACTTTAAAAAAGAGAAGGATTTCAATCAATGAAACGGTCTGTTTTTTATTCTATCATTATTATTTTAAAACCGATCTTCGTCGTCGTCCTTTTCACGTAATTCGATTAAAATTATTAGCATAGTTCTGGAGAGTATATAGAAAAATATACTTCAATATATAATATGCAATTTTGTCTGCTTTGATGTCAAACAGGTCAAGCTTTAATTTAGAATATAATGCTTTGACGTCCATTTCAATATTTAACCAACCACATAACTAGATAAAATCATTGGTAGCAATTTCATAATCTACACACCAGTAATTTATAAAAGTGTTTATATTTGTATTATTTGTTAACAAAACCGCGTTATTTACGATTGCTTTCAAATTGATTATGTTTTAACGTTGATTAAATATTGGCATTGCGGTTAAAGTGTTCTATTGCACGCTTTGTCCGTGTTTTTTGCAATGCAAATGGATTTTAAAATATTATTACTATGCTCATATTTTCACATTATCTAGAGGTATGTACCCAAAGTTATCCGATGGAGTTAATCGTAACTCGGATATTAGAATGTATTATATTTTTTTTTATATCTATACTAATATTATAAAACTGAAGAGTTTGTTTGTTTGTTTGTTTGAACGCGCTAATCTCAGGAACTACTGGTCCGATTTGAAAAATTCTTTCAGTGTTAGATAGTCCATTTATCGAGGAAGGTTATAGGCTATAGATCATCACGCTACTACCAATAGGAACAGAGTACCAGTGAAAAATGTTACAAAAACGGGGAAAATTTTTAACGCTTATGTAACGCAAGCGAAGTTGCGCGGGTCAGCTAGTTTAAGTTATATGAGTTGTTCCCGTAAAAGGGTTTTGTACACTTTCGACCAATCAAAGATCTTGATCTGGTTGAAAATGTACAAAACTTCTTGTTATTTAGCTTCATTTAAAACTGGAAAAACTTAAACATCTTCCAAAAATTTTTCTTCATGTATATTTTTTACTTTGTCAAAACTACGAGAGCTTTCACAAGATTGGAATTAATGGAGAGAAAAGAGAAGACCTTTGCCTTTAGCAACTACAGAAGGCTAAAAAAAACACTAATATTGCCAAGTATTGGACCAATAAACAAAAGTTAATTTAAAAACGGGGTTATATAAAACCACCTGATAATGTATGTCTGCCTCAAAATCTTGAAAACACTTCCAAGGTCTTCGAAACTTACGTCAAAACAGATAAAACCAGCTCTACAGTACTAAACTTTAGTGTTCAAGTTTTGAAGGCTAGACTTCAAGTTAGGTCTTAAATTCAGATTATCTGGAAAACTTTCCCTCCTACCTACAATGCTGGATTTCATTAGGATGCCAGGTTATGTTGATTAATGTTTTGGTTAGAAGTTTTCAAATGTTTGCTGCTTTCGTTGAAGAAGATTTTGAGTTTGACAAAATGTAGTCTCTTCTAGGAATCTCGAATGTACTTAAAAATTTTAGAAGATCAAATCTCTACTATAACAATACTAAAAATACTAATCATAGACTCCAAAAAAGCCATATGGTAGTTTTTTTCTTGGAAAACCACGAAGACAGGAACAATGCGGGTAATAATCCAGACCTATAACTAGACCATGCGGGCGGAGTCATGGGTAAAAGCTAGTGACATAAACTTGCTGAAAAAAAAAAATCACGAAAAAAAAACTCTCAACTAATTTTGACGTCATTCTCGAGTGTTCGATTGACAACATTTCATAACATCTAGATCGTCCTACAAAATGTGATTTCAATCTATAGCATTTTTATTAAGGACGAACTAGGCACAGACATCTTGTAAATGTATTTTGGAACTAAATTCTTACCTATTTATAACTTAAAAAATATCATCCTCCACTTTTACTTACCAAAAGTTATCAACACAATCTCCAAGATATTTTTCTAGAAATACGTTTCTATTTTCAACTTTAGTTTAAGTACAAAGTTGGCTTTGTGGATAAGGAACGTTCGCCACAATAGTTCAAAGGGTTTCGATACGAATTAACGAGTTTTCAATCGAAAGGATACGCCCGGGGCAACGGGCAATTATTTATTTATTATTGCTTCTCTGCGGTACGTTTTATTGTTGAGGAAAAATTGTTAAGTTTTCTTTTGAGATTTTGCTATTGGTTGTGTTGAGCTATTAGTTATTTACACTTGAATATAAAGGGGAACACTTGAATGGTCTCCAAACTTACCTGTATTCCATCTAACACGAGCAAGTAAAATGACATTTATAAAATAATTTATTTGGCAGCGTGACTAACAAGACCAAAAACCTAGCCTAATTTTCTAGATTTTTGGTCTAGGTTTTTACCCAGCACTGGGATGACGCATGCTAGTGGTTTCTGTAACTTTTCATCGTTAGTCCTTAGCGTTTTTATAACTGAATCAATTGCAAGAAGGTTTACAAAAGCGAGAGGTAAAAAGTAAAACAATCTAATATTATATACGAAACAATTTTCGTTTATTTTTGCAAAAAGCATTTGATTACACGCACATATTAGGTAAATACCTAAAGGTTAAAGTCGCACCACGCATCATTATTTTTCAAATAATTTAAACAATTTTACAATAGCAATAATAGTACATTAATTTAATAATATTTCATCTATATTTTTATCACGTATGGCAATAAAAAGAATATTTACAACTTTACAAAATAAATTAAAAATATATTTTTTTTTGTAAAATCTCGGTAAAACTATATTAATAAATATGAAAATAATATTATTTGTGATGTAACAATTAATAAAATTATGAACAATGATTTAACTATCACAGTATCATAGGATACGACTGACAAAATCATAATAATGATTTGAAAACATCAATAAACATTTAATCGAAAAATAAAACTTAAAAATATTTTTACTAAAATTTACAACGGCCATCTTGCGTAAAATAAAAGCAATTGCATACAAGATAGTTCAGGCATTGGCACAATTATTTTATGCTGCGTTTGAACGTTACAATTCACACAAGTTTTCAAACTCAACTATTAAGACGGTTGTAAGACTACATCGGTCGCTAAAAAGTCCGATTGAACGCAGCATAATATTAAAACGCGATCTAGAGTTGCTTCAGTTGCAATATTATAAGCAATGCCTAAAATATCATGTATACCGTGGCTCCAAATAACAAAATCATAAGATGCAATGTTATGATGAAAGAAGAAACTATTCTATACACAGATCTACTAGACTTAGTTTATATACGTAATGTTTTTAATTACATAATATTGCTGTGTTTCATCTAGTTCACTGTAACTGCTAATGGGTTTGAGCTATTTGTGAAAAAAAAACCTATAAATCCTCTTCAAATATCTACATATTAAAAACTGACAAACACTGAATTTTATTTACATACTTTCTGAAATTTCACATTGATATTCGTCTACAAAATTTCTAACACTTATTATTTTGAGTTCACAACAAGCTAACAGGTCTAGTGAGAAAAAGATTAAAACAAAATAAATAAAAATAATGGACGGATCTCAAATGAAAATACTTGGTGTTAAAATAGCAGTTGCCATGAATAGTTAGTCCCAAATTTTTTTACCAAATATGTACAGTAGAAAATTTTGTTGTTAGGAAAAAACAGGATATTTTTGGAAAAATAACTTTTCTCGAGATATGATCAATATAGGAAGTTAGTTGTAATATCTATAGAAGTCACAACCATTTATTATTACTTTTTTTTACAATTACAGCCCGTATGTGATTTATAACACACACTTTTACACAAAAAATTGGCTATATAGTATTTTTTTACTAATTTTTTACACTCTATTTTCATCTATTACTTTACATATACTTTGAGCCTATGTTACTTATTCAAAAGGAAGACACATTGAATTTACAATAGCGAATTTTGGTAAATTGTTGCTTGAAAAATAAACTCTTAAAAATTGATTTTATTAAAAGTATGTCGCTTACTAACTTTCAATTGCTATATAAATCTTATTATCTCTACGGCCCGTCAATAAATTGCGGATTAAATTAGAAGAATTGTATATTTATATGCGTCTGGTTTCCATTTACGTCATAATGTCAAACTAAAACGCCTGAATCACATCACATATAAAAATATTACGTATATTAAAAATATTAATAATACAAATAATGCTTCGAAAGAAAGAATAATACACCAACAAAAACATAAAAAAGATATTCTCTTTCAACAAAACAATTTATTTTTCAAACAACAATTCCCAGACAATTCATGAGAACGCGGAAATACAAGCTAATGCGGTTAATATGGACATTGACACGACAGAAATGAATATTAGATATCTTCGGACACAAGAGGGAATAATAAGTGTTCAGTACAGACTTTATCAAAATATTTTTTATTTTGTACCACAACAAAATGAATTCAGAAAAAAACACTTTGAAAAAAAAAATCTTTACCAAAAGTGACAAGCTTTAATATACGAGTATTATACTACGTATTCACATATTCTGCTCACATATTTTATTAATCTTTGTTCGCAAATATTGCAGATGAGAGGCATTAATTTATTTATGTAGTAGTCAAAACAAAAGGATTTGTGTAAGGCAAGAGTCAACGCATTTTTTATTGCGAATTCATACGGTCGTCAGGTCAAAAGAACAATCACACTAAAGGTCGAATTTCAAATATTTTATTACGAATTCTATTTATAAATTCAAAGATATTCCGATAAAGTCATACTGAATGAAAAGCGGACAGTGTTTTTATTAGTGAAGTTAGTAAGCTCCACAGAACAGTAGCGCGATTCTCTATAGTCGGTACTCTCGAGAATCGAAAGTTTGACATTTAAAATGTAATGCCGAAATAGTTCCTACAACGCTCGTTAGAGGCGCTGATCAGATTGTCATATAAAAATTCTCGATAGCTAGCCGGTTGTCGGTAGTCGATAGTGGTAGAGAATCGAGCTATAGCTCCTTATGCCTAATTTTGTGATTCGTTATACAGTTGAATCACATGATCGGGCAAAGAAGGTTGTGGATGAAAAGCGTATTTCCATACAACTATAATATTATAACAATGAGTTTGACACAACACTGACACATCAAATCTAACGGGTTTGTTATTAATCGTAGCACATCAATAATTATTTTAAAAATCCTTTTTTTTCTATTGAAGCGTTATTTGTCCCCATTATAGTATCTTCCTATTTAAAATTTAAATAAAATAGTAATTTTAATACTAAGTGACTGATATTCTAATTAATACTATACTATCTACAAGTCTGACAATTCATTTATAACTATATACAAAACTAATAAATGAAATCAAATTTTCGATTACAAATTAAACTTTTACTAATTTAATAAAAATATGAACTAATTTAAAGTTAAATTAAACGAATATATTTTTGATTTAATAAGATGAAACACCTAATTATTGACTTTGTTGTTTTTTGTTCTTTTATAAATTACTTATACATTTAATTTGATACCCACTGATTACATTTTAATATCTATTTTCTATTGAATTAATACCTACCATTATGATAATATTCTTCGTGACATTCTTTCCAAAATTAGTAACTAGGTGTTCACCTATCACTATTACTCGTATAATATTTATTATAAAATTACAATTATCATTTAAACTCTCTACCTAAAGCTACAAGGTTAATCTATAATAATTTACTTTAATTTCTTTTAGCTATATTTACAACACTTTGGCCTCATTTAATGAATAAATCTTATATTTAGGCCCGTGAATATAAAACAGCCCATTATATTAAAAATGACTTTCAAATGTTTTAAATGGAATGATTCTATTTTACAATTATTTTTGAAGAAATGTTAAACAATAGTTAGCTTACGAACAAACGTGATGCAAACACGGATGCTGTTTTGTCTTTTTCGATCTAATTTAAAACTCTATGTGAGTGAGAGAGACAAAACATTATCTGGTCCGACGTTTATTAGTAAGACAATAGGAAAATAAGCAAGAAATATTAAAATATAAAGTATGAATTCATTAGCCTTCTACATTCTAATTGAATGTCTAAAGTAAAGAGGTTTAAGTTGTTGCGAGAGCGTCTTTGGTATGATTACGGTATGAGAAAGGTTTTAAAGCTGTGTATGCAACTGTGGTTGAATTCTGCGAATCTATAAGGGGAATACTAAGAAAAGAATACTGGGAACATTTTTGCACAACTATTATTTGAAAGCTACTATGCTATACATTGTTTTCTTTCTTATATTATAGTGATCAACACGTTAGGTTAAAGCAGCAATCTGCTAAATAGGGACCATCAATTTGAAGTACACTAGTTAAAGTTTATTGTTTCTAGATTGAGTTCGGTCTATCATATCACCCTAGTGACGATAATGTAAAGGATATTGCATGCCTACCCATGAGACATTCATTTCAAATATGAATATTAAGAACAAGTTGTGAGTTTGTTAGGGATATTTCGATTCTCATGTATGTATAGCATTTTTACAAGAAAATAATATTTTGATATTGTATTGATTCGCAGATACGCTATCGTACAGTGAATACGCAGCTTTAAAAGTTTTACAAAATAAAAATACACGATATTTACAATGTGACACTATCGATATATTACATGAATAGCTATTTGCAATTTCGTTTTACGATAAAACTTCAGATGGAGTTTCAGACATCATAAATTACTTTTCTACAAGAATTCTTTATTCCACAATAAATAAGACACCGTAATTGCCTCTACATTTTAGTTTATCGAAATGTTATGTCTATTCAAATGATAAAACCGCAAATAAATTTACAAATTATTACTAAAATACTCTTTTTATATTTAATATTTAATGATAAATGAATGACAAAGGAAACATATCCGTTCGTGCTAGAAAAGTTACATCCTAAACCAGATACATTTTCACAGGTAGAAAAATAACTTCATTTGGTTTAGAATTGATAATTTATATCAAAATTATTAGTAATCGATATCTATACTTCACTCGCAAATCTGAATTATACTTGTTCTCGGATTAGTCTTCTAAACACTACATTTAACAACAAAGAATAATTCAGTTTGCGGCAATTATAATTACACGCTAAATACGACATGTATTACTTACTGTACAATTACTTGTAACACGACGATTCTAAATAAATCACATCAACTTTGGGAATAAGTACACGAATGTCCTTAAATATTTCGTTGAGACATCACTAGGCCTCTAAACTGCTGTCACTTGAGACTTCGGCGGTATTCAAAGCGATGCTAGGTCCGAAGCTCTTCTCGAAGGTAGGGGCACTCTCAGCTGTGCGGAACCTCTTCGATCTAACCGCTCCGTAGCGTCGAGATCAGAAGCACTTCGCTTACAAAAACTACAAAACGCACACGCTAATGTATTTTTGAAAGCATTACGAAAGTCTCTATTGAAATACGCGTAAATGATTGGATTCAACGCAGAATTGAAGTAACCAGTCCAAAACATGATCACTGTCACGACTTCTGGGACAGTGCACGAGTCACACAACGATGTTGACACGTAGAATAAGAAGAATGGAAGCCAGCAGAGGATGAAGGCACCCATGATGATGCCGAGGGTCCTTGCCGCTTTGTGTTCCCTCTTCATTTTAAGGATATTCCTATCTTTGGTTGGCGTAGTCGCATTCATATGTAAGGCGCCATTTTTGTCGCCCACTTCTCGAGAGTGTCGATGCATAAGCATGGCATTACCAGCTCTCGCATGTAGATTCTTTTCTTGTCGATTCGCTTCCTTGAATATAGCGTAATATGTAAACAACATGATGGTGCAAGGGATCCAGAATGAGATGGAACTAGATATGACTGCGTAAGGCTTGTTTACTTTAAAATCGCACTGGTGGGATTGTTGCACCATCAAATGATCGCTTGTCGTGTACCAGCCCATGAATATTGGCACGTACGATATTGTTATTGGACTCAGCCATGTTGCTGCTAACATGACAAATGCCATCTGTAACAAAAAAGAACTTACTTTAGAACATTTAAATAGAACATTACATAAAAATTTATAGCTCTCTTTGCAATAGGCTGATAAATTGATTATGACTTAGAGATATTGATATTATATCGTAATTTAAGAAGGGATAGTCATTAACTTTGGTTCTTATTTGCTTGTAAGTCATAAGTAGTGTATTTAATGTTGTTATCTTTTTAACATAAGCGGAGTGGCTATCACGTATCTCAGTTGACAACTAGTGTACGTCAAAAGGACGTTAGGTAAAGCAATATTAATATTTGATGATTAAGTATTTTAGGTAAAATTATCATTTTTCTTTCCAAACCTTCTAAAATATATTCACAAATTAAAAATGATGTAATTAAAAATGTTGAGAATCATTGTGTTCTTGATTTTCTTTCGAGTGTCGGTTCCGGCAGCTCTTAATTAAAACTTCATAACTTTTACCTTTCATCTTTCTTAATTTGTTTGATTGAAATCGGTTTGGGAACGAACGAATTTAAATATTTTATGACGAGAACGTGAATTTGGCTTAGCTATTGTGAACCTTAGGCTTCAATATACAAATACTATGCTTGGATAGGCACGTAACTAACATCCTCGTCTTCATTAATTACCATCGATCGAAGTGAGATCGGGGACAAATAAATGCCTAATCCATTATTGGATAAATTCATAAAAACAAAAACCAACTTAAAAAAATATTGCTAAAAAAACTAAAAAGTCAAAACTGCACGGCAAGCACTAGCTTTCAAATAAAAACTGACTGCCTCCGTGGCGCAGTGGTTTAGGTCGCCACGCCGATACCACTGCAACGGGAGGTCGTGGGTTCGATTCCCACACGGGACAATTATTTGTGCGATCCACAAATAATTGTTTCGGGTCTGGTTGTGCTTTGTGTCCGTTGTTTGTATGTTTGTAAAAGTCCCCGCGACACAAGAGCAATTCTTAGTGCGGGAGTTGTCTTTTTAAAAAGGAAAGGAAAGGAAAAAAAGAATCATCAAAATTGATCTACCCATAGAGAAAAAAAACGTACAGTCGAATTGAGAACCTCCTCCTTTTTTTGAAGTCGGTCAAAAAACTTGTACAACACTGTCTGGTTACGAGTACTATGCACCTGACCTTTGTGCAGGCCATGTACATATGTATGGATATTTTGGACTGTCTTTTAAACTTGACACCTATATATCAGTTCTTTTGTCGGTAAAACCATTTACCGGCTTTAGCTAAACTTTAAACATTTATGTGTTTGACGGGATAATAAAATATCTACTGTCCAATTTAGCAATAGTTTTGTTAAAGGTACATAAAGTATATTATCTCCTCTTATAATAAATAATAAAACAACAGCTACTACCTAAAATATCTGTCACTATCACGTATAAACATCAACGAAACAAAAGTATTCTTCAATATTGTTTTCATTTTTAATGTATGTATTGGCCTATCTTCATATTATATTTCAGTTGATATTATCAGATTATGATTAAAACATTTTCGTTACGTAAAAGCATAACCACATTGCATAATATTTTTGTCGTTAAACTTTTCCAATACTAAATTAATGAAGGCAATTTGCAATATTTATGATCAATTCTAATAAATTATTTCACAAATGAGCGCATCGAAGCAGTAATGAGAGTTTTCATTTAAACGCTGTTTTTCAATTAAATTACCTACGCTATTGATAATTATTTCAATTAATGAATGCGAAGAGATCATAAATGTATAATTACGATTCATAATGAACTCATATCTGCAGGCTAATTGTAAAATTTAAAGTTGATTACGAATGTATTTGTGGTCGCGGTCGTAATGGTTCATCATTTTCATTTCGAATTAAGTGAAATTATTTTGACTTATTAAACTTTCCGTTTAAGCATACGTAATTAGGCTTCATTCGCGAAATATATCCCGGGGCTGAAAGTTTCATATGCTGTTCTGATTTAAAATCTATGTACCTATAAAATCCGATTAGTAGTTTTAGCGGATTAAAACAAATATATTAATCCTTACAAACTATCGCATAATAATAATTTGTAGATTTAAATTTATTAATCTTCAAGGAATTGTTTCCGAAACTATACTATCATATAATTAGTCCTCAAATTCTAACTTTAATGCAAGTGACTTTTATGTCTTTAGAAGAGGACTAAGATTTTATTTATATTATTCGGCACTCATCGATCTCATTTTCTTTTACTATTTAAGCCTCGTTGTACATACTAGGTAATACTTCGTGCGTAATGTTATTGAATAAAATATTTGAATCAATTTGAACAAGTTCTCAATCTGTATACAGGAATATGAATTAAATAATCCATTACAGGTTTACATTTCGCAATGTCTATAGTAAAGAGTAAAAATAAATTATGTTTTACAATTTTAATCTCATTTTAATAACGAAAATATTAAAATTACTGCATTGAGTTTCGAGTAGTCTGTGTATTTTACAGTTAAAAAATAATTATGCAAGCCGTAAACATCGTAGTTCGAAAATAAATTCACTAGGTTACTCAATTCCTGTACAATTGATGTATCTTTTCGTTTGTTTTATCTTTTTTTTGTATCAATAGTAGTAGTAGTAGTTTTATCAATAGTAGTAGTTTTTGTATCAGTAGTAGTAGTCAGTAGTAATAGCATATTTTGCAACTTTGAAAATAATGTATTTTGTAACTAGTCCTTTAAACATAATAAATAATTATTGAACATAAATAAAAAATAACTAAACATTCTTGTACCGGCTTAGGAATCCTAAATCTTATTTTTTGATATGCAAATAATATTTCTTTGCGTATAAAAATAATACGTATTACGGAGTTACCGCTATTGCCATCCAACGCATAATAACTACATATTATATACATTTGACAATTCTACTCAATATGTACATTAAATTTTTACTTATATAGAGTTTATTTTATTAATTAAGCTGATATTAGCATTTTGCTTGTAGGCATAGTTCTTCTAATTTGAAATGACGTGCCTTTTCACCGCAGTGTCATGAATAATTCCGCTGAGAAATGTGATAGTACGTCTTTTAGTCGTTCTAGCTAAATTTGGATTTACTGCTGTATAATTTTGAAGATCTCTGACATAAAACTAAATTTTGTTAATCTTAGGCAATGTTTCATCAAATCTGAATAGCACGTAGCTTATTTGGTATATTTTTTTAAACATTTACGTGTACTAATTAGGGATTTTCTGTGTGTCATTTATTCATAAGCTGTGAGTCTAGCCTGCAAGAGTTATGAGATAACAATTATTTCGTTTCAAAAACGTAATAAGACTAGCGGTCTACCCTGGCTTCCTGCAGGTTGCAGTGATTACCTTTTTAGAACACTTTCGCTGCCAACAATCGAATTGGTGGGTTCAATGTCAATTTGTTAAATTACTTGGGCAGTGAAAGTGTTAACAGATTATTACACTAAACCTTCCTTGAAAATTATTCTATCTACTAGTGGAGCCCACATTTTCAAAAATTCGTTCAGTGGATCTTAAGTTTATCACAAACGGGCAGAAAAACACGACGAGTGGACTGCATTTAAAAATTAGTTAGCATCTAGGAATCTTGATTATCAAAATATATTTCAATTATGATCAACTCACCTTTTTAGTCATCTTAATAGGATACTTCAGCGGTTTCACGATAGCGTAATATCTATCGACAGATATGCAACACAGATGTAATATCGATGTGGATGTAAAGTACACATCTGATGAGTTCCAAAGGTCACATATGGTGGGACCGAAGAGCCATCTGTTGTAGAATTGTACGCTGAAGTTGAACGGCATCACCACCATGGCCACTAGGATGTCCGCGAACGCTAATGAGACGACGAAGTAGTTGGTTATCACTCGGAGTTTCCTGTTGAAGAAAAAAATTGGGATTAGCCTAGAAATTCACAGATCAAAATAAAAATGCTGAAACGTGCGAACTGATGACGAACTTATAATTTGTAGTCAGTAAATAATAGGTTTCTGCCACTAAAATATCGGTATAATATATTTTATTGTGAATATCTGTATGACGGGTCTAGTCCCAAAAAGCGTAATTCTAAACACGCATGAACGCAATGTAAAGCAATGAACAGTCATGAAATAGTTATTTCAAACATTTTACGATCTTTAACGATATATAGCCGGCTCTATCGAGTATCGAGAATTTGATATTTAAAATCTAGTGGAAAATAGGTCCCACTGCACCCACTAGAGGTTGTGATTTTCATACAAAAGTCGAGAATCGCGCTACCTACACGATATTTTTTGACAATTTATATTACAACAACAACATTCATTCACTGAACACGCAGTTTCACTAGTAGAACTCATAATGAAACAGCTGTCGTCCATTTAATATAAGAAGCTATTAATAAGCCGCGACATAATAACAATTTATCACTTTTGTAATATTATTTTAATAGAACCAAGTGACATCTTTCGTAAGGAAATGAAACTACATTGTCTTTGATATTAAGGTTGAATTAGATATTATTATTAATGTAATGAACTATTTTGATAGTTCACTGTCCAGTTGAAAAAGTTGCACACATTGTATTTTGAACTCTATATAGTCATAGCTTAGAGACATATCTTAATTGACAACCACATAGGGCAGCATGCGTATAACATAATCTCAGTTGACAACTAGTGTCCGTGAAATTCATAGCCAATGATAATCATGATACTTCAACATAACACAGTACCCTCCATCACATTAGTTAAGAAGCAATGTACTGATTAGTGAATATCAAACTATTGTAAACGTAATAGCACGTCAGATCTTTTTATTATGTCGTCTGCTGTAGTGATTTAGGCTCTGCGTCTATCAAGCTGACCATGGGTTAGATATTTTGGACACCATCTGAAGTTCAAGAACTGTTTTAAACTCTCATGTAGCAAGGTTGCATCTCGATATTTTACCACCGTTCCTATATATTATTTCGACTTAAATAATAGAAACACCAAGTATCCGTAGTAGCCGTAGAAGTTTCCAGGTCAAATGTCGGCGAATAATAAAGTCATTTGTCCAACAGTTTCCGAGACTACTGCTCTATCAAAACAGACGAGTGTTAAGGGAAAAAGGATAAGGAAGTTTTGATTGCTTCGCGGAAAGTTCGAGATGAAACGCGTTGAGAATGTTAACGTTTATACGTGGATGTAGTTCCCAGTTCCTAGTAGTGTATTATTTCTAGTGATAGGTTATGAGAATCAACGTGAATACTCATTTTACACTGTTTGGCGCAGGTAGCACTGGCCGTGGTTGCATTTCAAAGTAAAGTGCGTGTTCGCGTTAATCATCATGATTTCATGTGAAAGTTAAACCTCGATATTTCTGTATTCATATTATATGCGGAAGATTGTATGATAGGATGTTTATATGGATATTTGTTACTCAATCACGCTTTACCTACTGAACAAAAGAAAAACTTTACACTCATGGTTTACAAACTAGTTTAACACAAAGTATACATTTTACTCCGGGAAATCTTCTCACTAGATTAGGGACTTCTTAATAGTGCGCGAGCTTATTGATATGTCATCAAACGCCGCACTACTATTACCAATATACAGAAAAAAATTATAACACTTTACCCAACCCGGGATTCAAACTAAAGACTTTATGATCAGCAGACGTATACACCACCGTGAGTAAAAGGCAGTAATGTAAAATTTAATTTAAATAAAATGATGTTGTCTTGATGTGATGTAAATAAAATTGACTAGCAAGAAAAAAAAAGAATGCTTCATATTATGTTCATATCTCAAAGGAACATAAAACAATCTAAGCTTAAAAAAATCAATCAAGCCTTTGTTCAATCTCATCGGTCTATCGTCAAAATCGTTTCTGAATTTCATTATGAATCGGGAAAAGCAAACGCTAAGCGCCTTTTCTCGTTAGAGCAATACGCTCTAATTGTTCTCATCGCCATGGAAATACATGGTAAAATATGCATTGTAAATGTCTTAATTAAAAGTTCGCAGTAACTTTAATCCATACTATTATAGCTACGAAGACTGTTAGTCTGTCTTTTATACTTTAAAGGTAAAACCATTCGACTGATTATAACGAAATCTGTCACAGACTTTGCCAAGGTATAATATGTTAAACAAAAAACATTAAATCTTCCAGGAATCGTTATATGTTTGGTGAAAACCGCACCTAAATAATATCTACGTTCAATAAATTTTGAGTTTATCTCAAACAGATAGACAGACGGGATGATTTTATTTTATGCTATGTAGTAAGACTTAATTTTGATCACGAACTTCAACTATAAACATAATAACATGATAAATTTCATCGATCATTCACGAAAATAAAAATTTTAATTTAAATGCTTAATTTGTTAAGGTTAACTCGGTGTTCACCAGGCAATGCTGTGGCGGATCGCTAGTGTTTCTATAAAATCAGCCCCTAAGCTAGAGCTTAAATAAGGGACGAAACTCAGTACGCAAACGAAGCCACGCCTGTCAGCTAGTTAATGAAATCTAAACTTTAATATGGACTGACCTAACCTGAGTCCTAAGTTAATTTTACTTTGATGATACAATTATTATGCCTAACAGACGCTTATCTTCAAATTAAACTTGTTAGTTTAATTTGACAAACTTTAATGAAATATTAGGAGAGGATAATGGAAGGACTTTTGAGACTTCTTAAGGGAAATGTAATTATGAAGATTTTGCTTTTTGGGGCAGTTTTTCATTTTGTATAGTTAAGATATTTGTATTTTTTATAGTATGACGGAGACGGAAAAGTTTGGAAGCATATATGGGAGGCTTTAGCTCAGTAGTCGGACTCAATAGAAGCTAAAAGTCTGCTACTGATTTATACTCAATAATAATGTAAAAAAATTGCGCTACTGAAGTGCGTTTTCTCACAGTCGATAATATCGATTATCAAGAGTTTGTCATATATAATGTACTGAACAATTCGTTCCTAGGACCCTGCTGGTGGCGCTGATCAGTTTTTTATTCGAAATTTAAAAATAAAATACCAATAAAAAGTTCCAGAATCTTGATTGACGTAATGGCCATAACACATTGCTTTATGTACTTCTGAAAAACCATTTCATTAATAAATCTTTACAATAAAAAGTACTCGTTATATTTCGCTATCATTAAAAAAAGGTAAATAAAGCATTCATCGAAGCACAATGGAGTGCCCAATTAAATTAAAATACCTTTTTATTTGAAAAAGCACTTGTAATATTAATTATCTCAAACATAATGATGTCGAATTACAGAACGTTACATAAGAATATATTATACTTTATATAATTATTATTGCCTTTTAATTAATAAAGTGGTTTTTTTATTGTTAAACCTATGTATTTAAAAATATTGACGAATGTTTAGTTGAGCGCAAAACTCGACAACAGATCAACCAATTAATATGCTTTAAGGCACGGAGAAGGTCTTTGTGGTGAGAAAAAGGGTGAGAATAGTCAAAAAATAAATCAAACTATCAGGTACTTGTTTATTTGTCGTTTAGGAACTTGTTGCTAGGATAGACGTCTGTCTCTCAAAGATCCGACAATTTGATTCCGTTGTTCTATAATTGAATAACGTCGGTTATTCCAAGCGTTTATTTACTCTGAACCTCAGAGAATACCGAGTTTCGAGTCAAGTGTTGCCATGACGACGAAATCACTTCTATTGTTTCAACAATATTTGAAGTACCTATCACTAGATATTTGGGTAAAATCTTAAAGTTCCTATTTTTTTGATAATAACTGGAATTTTCAATAAGTCTTTGCAATGTCTAAGCAGATTCTTACAACCAGAGCTTCTTTCGAAAACATTCCATTACTGGTGTTGGTATATATAAAACTGTAGCTCTTTATATATTTGAGAATCAACCTTTAATTTTATAATCAAATAATATAATAGCCGGTATAAATGTAGCTACCATCTTGAATATAATAATAGGGTTTGAAAATGACAAAGATATTTCAAGCAGGCCGTTATCGGATCGTAAACAATTTTATTATTCTCGAATAAAACATAAAATATTATCTAACACGGCTTTTAATACCGCATGAACCATTCAAGGGTACTCAACTTATAAAGTATAACGTTTTATTACTAGGTTTTGCCCGCTATTTTGTCTATATAAAAACATCTTCTGCGGTAAAAAGTATCCTATGTGTTAATTCACGTGATAACATACCACAAATTTTGTACCAAATTGATGTAGTTTAGACGTGATAGAGTAACAAACATTCACATTCATTCTAACACTAAGATTAGTAAGATTTTTATTTTTTTTCACTAAATACCAGATAAAAACTATAATTTGAATTGTGTACACCCCTTAAAAACAAAGTTGTATCATTTAAAATAATATATTTGACCTTAACCATGCAATTTGTTTGAATTAAATGACCTATGTCAAAACTAACGTACATCTAATAAATACAAAGTGAACAAACCTGTGCCTCATAACACTGACAATGACGAGCAGATTGCCCAGCACTGCCATGATGACAATAAGCAGCAGCACCGACATCCGCAGCTTGAAGAATATCTCCTGAGTGAGGTCATCGTCCTCGGCCTCCGCGACTGTGCTGTTCCCAGTCGCGTTGACCGTCGCGTTCAGTGCCGCGTGGTGGGTTAAATTTTCGCGATCCATATGGGGCAGCCTGAAAACATAATGAGTCAGTAAAACAATAAAAGCAGCATGATACTGGAGCTGTCCGTCTCAAAAAAAAACCAAGAGGAAGATTACGATAACGGGGACAGAAGAGTTGCAGCACAATTTGCAAACATGTGAGGTTGAGGAAGACCACGTTTAGTGGAGAAGAGTGTTAGGGAAACTGACCCCACTACCATACGATGGGACGAACAACTAGGGAGAGAGAAAGCGAGATAAAGAGAGAGAGAGTTAAACAACGGCTTCCATTGCGCTGAGCTTAAGGTGGTCGCCACGGTTCTATTTCGAGAATTTGGGTTCGATTTCCATATGTAATAATCACTTGTGCGATTTACAATTAGTTATTCTGGGTTTGGTTGCACCTTGTGCTCGTTGTTTGTGTGTAAAATTCCCCACGACACAAAAGACGCTAAATCTAAATAGATCCCAAATAGACTTCAAACAAAATAAATGTAAATACACCAAATTAAAACGATTCAATGTAACACAAAGTCCTATTAGTGCTAGTAAAATAAGTTACGTTGAATAAATTCATTCCCATTCAGCTTTAAAACAAACGCAAACTTTATTTAAAAGTTGTCGTCCAGGTAATGGATACGGTAATGGACGAAACAACAAAAGGGAACAAAGAAAAGGATTCCTCTTGTATCTGAATGAAAGAGGAAACTAGAAACATTTTGTTGTATCTGAGAAATTCAACAGACTTGAGTGTCGGAACTATCGAGCATCGAGAGTTTGACAGTTAAAATGAACTCAATAATGGTTCCCACAGTGCCCGCTAGAGGCGCTGATCAGATTTTCATGCAAAATTACTCGTTAGTTAACTAGCTTGTTGAAAGTCCATAGCAGTACGCAATCACCTTTGTACAGTTCGCATAGCCGAGTGTCGAGAGTTTGACATTTAAAATCTACAGCATAAATAACTCGCACGGCACCCACTAGGGGTCACTGGTCAAATTTTCATACAAAATGCGTTGAAATTTGCGTCGCCACAGATACCACAAATCATCATTAACGTTTTATTATCTATACGAAATTGTGATAAAATTAACTAATAAACAGATTAACTAGCGAATATTTCTTACTCGTGTAATAACACCTAAGCGTGGGAAGATCGTGTATAAATTCAACATCGATATTATTTACAACGGTAATTATGTACTGTAACGTATTATTTTACTAATTGAGTTGTATAAGGTTTGCCTTTGTTACCTTACGGTTCGTATCGACTCGAATTTCGACCGTGTCAAATTCCTACACGATAAAATTTCGACCCAAATTATTTTATAATGTTTATAAAAAGACTTGCTAACCTTAATAATAGATCTAATAAATAAATTAGTAATCGGTAGCTCGATTCTTTACCACTATCGACTACCACCAACCGCCTAGCTGTCAAGTAATTTGAACAATTTTGGCAGTTTTTTTCTAAAGACAACTCCCGCACTAAGAGTTGCTCTTGTGTCGCGGAGACTCTTACAAACATACAAACAACGGACACAAAGCACAACCAAACCCGAAACAATTATTTGTGGAACGCACAAATAATTGCCCCGTGTGGGAATTGGTTAGAGAGTTTGACACGGTTTGACACGCCTCAATACTCCACAGTAGTAACTGCCATATAAACAGTTTGAATAGATAAACTATCGTTGAATATGCCTCAGAAACCGGGCATAAGGCTACCAGATAAACTTAAAAAAAACTCAAAGCCGCGAGAAGCAATCATTAAAAAAGATAATGTCAGCACAAAACTCTTGCATGTCCCATTTTTAATGAAAAGCCCGCATTCAGATAATGATTGAAATGCCGTAAAATATACAGATAAGGTTCGCGTCAAAAGCGGCTGGAAATATTCCGGACACTATTTTGAATAGCTTTTGATAATACAGATAAACTCCGATCTGTTTCTGATAAGTTTATTCATGAGCTAAAAGAGCCTTTGTTGAAAAGACACGATTAAATAGTATTAATGAAATAGAACCTTTTCGCTACATTACCTATTATAAAACACAGCGAACTAACCGAGTCAGTCTGTTCACGGTAAACTCAAAATCTTCTAAAAAGATTTTTATGTAGTTTAAACAATTTTAGTGAATAATTGGTTTGAGATTTGTGTAAAGTACCTCATAAAACCTAGGCAGTAAATTTTAAAACCATCGGGGTTTACAAACATTTTGCAGTAGTTTAATCAAAACTATTTTTTTTATTTTTATTTATTCATTATTTAAATTTTTTAATCAAAACTGGCCCGGATTTTTAATATTATAAGCAAAGATATTTGTGTAAGTTAGAGATAAATTTTACCAAACCTAAACCACTATGCATTCAATATTTAATGTTTAACTTGATTTTCGTTGTTAAATTATCAGCCAAATCCTTCGACACATGTTTTCAAGAAAGAAAACATGCTGTGCCGACCTCATTAAACGGTGGGATAAGCACAAGACAAAAGAAGAAGAAAAACATGATTTCAAAACCAGGCCAGACGACACCTGGATTCTCAGAATTATAGTAATAACTTTAAAATGAATTATACAGTTATTGCAAGGCTCAACTTTCAAGGAGCAAGAGCAAGCAAGATTTTCGTAAGATTTATGACCGTAGGACGAAGAGTCATAAATTTTCGGATCGAGATGCGAACTGAATTATGTCTGCGGTGTTTTTGTTACGTTACGTAACTTTTTTGTCCATCAAAAAGTTCTGCAGATAATGTCTGGGGGGCGTGGATATTTCTTATGTACTTGTAGATCTGTATGCGTATCACGTATGTCCGTGTGAACGTCAATTTGACTGTCACTATTCAGTACATTGCTGATTTGACACAACGTGTTAATCAAAGTAATCAAAGAGAGAAAACAATGTATAGCATAGTAGTTATAAAACAGTTGGTCTGGATATGTCTAAAATCAACAAACTGGACTTTTGAAAAAAAATTTTGCAGTCGACGATCCTATAAACTAAGAACTTAGTACAGAGTCTTGACATGCACGAATCACTATTTATGTAGATTGTTATTATTTACTCTGTGTATTTCCAAACATTGCTGTATCAAAATCAAACGGCGACTGATTAAATTCTATTGAATTTTGTATTTTGCATACTTCGGCCAGCCTCGCATCCAATGCTCCCTACTTATTTGTTGGACTACATTTTTCTCCATAAATACAAGAAATAGGAAGCTATATAATGTTACTGTACTTACCTGTTTCAAAATGTATGTTAGCTGTAACATATTTATTACCTTTATCTCGCCCGTTTTATCTCCGTTTCACTGACAATCCGACCGCCAGCCTTACTCGCGGTAATATTCTGGATGTCTGTCTCTTCACACATTATTACTTCAAACTTATAAACTCTGTATAATAACACATGTCATTGAAGTGCTCTCGTACATTTTCTTCTTCACCGTCGCTGCCTTTAGCTTTTCATTTACAAAACGCATCGTAGATCGTTGTTATGTCTTCATTTTTTACGTTTTGTTCATGTCGACATTGTTCTGGAACAAAAGAATACGATTTATATTTTTGTTGTTTGAACATCTGATCATTTTTCGTGATTCTAGTATACAGAAGAGATTGAAGTAAGTTGTAGATGATTACTTTTATTTCGCGATTTTTATTATCTGCATTGAAAATTTCTTGAAAATCTATTCTAAAGTTTAGGTGCATATTATTATGTGAAACATAAAGTTAAACTTATTTGTATTTGTAATAAAATACTTTGAAAGATTGAGTTATGTCGGAAATGTTGTTGTTGCTTGAAAAGTATCGACAAGCAAAAGTCCCATAAAATCAAGTACCAAAACCAAAATTTCATGTAAGTACAAAAACATTTCTTAAAAATATTTTTATGAGAAAAACCATTATTGAATCAAAATTTTCATTAAAAGGGCAGCGAGGTTAAACGTACAATTATTTGTAAGTACCCTTTAGAAATTCTGACTCATTATTCTCTGAATGTTCATTTATTTTTCATTTAAACATTATCGCACTTCATTGGTTAATAATTCCTCAGAATAAATGTTCAGCTTTATTTATTACAATGGAACAAAGAAAGGGGCTTAAATTTTTAATTTTCCGACAATTTTCATCAAATTGTTCCCATCGCAATTAATTATGTTCATGATTCTTTCCATTCATAATTTTACTGTTGGGAACGTTATAAAGCGTTTCAATTAAGTTTTTGTAATAAATGCTTCAGTTAACTTAAATTATTAGTTCTATTAGTTTGTTTAAATTATAAAAAAGAACCTACATAATATATTTTTAGGACTAACTCTGTGGCTGTCATTAGTGTGGCGGACTTATGATCATGAGGTCTCGGATTCGTCAACCACGTAAGGTAAAGTACTTTCGGTCTTTTCTGATGTATACTTTAGTATTTATCAATAAAGAAATAAAAGTTAAGCTGATGTTGTAGGAATCGAACCCGACGACCTCTTGACACACTGGTAGTAGCGTGGTTTACTACCACCTCACCACTGCACTACGAAGGCCTTCATAACTGACCAAGTCTTTTATCCCACAGTACCGAAGTCTTAGTAAAATAAGGTCATTAGTAAGATATTCTTTATTTACAAAATTCTTTCAGGCTTTTACGTAATTTGGAAAGCAAAAAACATCACTTGTACAGTTACATAAGCCGAACCATTAAACTCAAGTGATTTATAACTTAATCTCGTGATAGGACACGACTTTGTTCTAGACGCCTGTTACGTAATTTATCTAAAATAAGATACTGTTAAATGAATTCTGGACCGACCTCGCAGTGGAAAAAGCTATTAAAATGTATTTACTGATTTACATTTTAATAAAACCTTTCTATATGTGAATACAATAGGAAAATAAAATTGATATATCCATAAAAATACCCGAATTGCCAAAACAGTAAAGTGCTTGGAAAACGATTGGATGACAAAACCCATTGATTCGGGCATTCCAAAGATGAGTGGAACCACTCCATGTTATCTGTGGAGTCTATCTATACTAATATTATAAAACTGAAGAGTTTGTTTGTTTGAACGCGCTAATCTCAGGAACTACTTGTCCAATTTGAAAATTATTCTAAAGTTAGACAACTCTTTATCGAGGAAGGCTATAGGCTATAAATCATCACGCTACGGCCAATGGGAGCAGAGTACCAGTAAAAAATGTTACAAAAACGAGGAAAATTTTGACCCATTCTGTCATAAGTGACGCAAGCGAAGTTGCGCGGGTCAGCTAGTCATATATGTATATACCTTAGTTGAAAACTATTTAAAAGCCATTCCCAGATGTTTTTGAAGGAATTTGGAATAAATTTGAATGGGATTACAAGAAAAGCATCTCCTTTTAAACAAAAAAGTACCGTCAAAATCGGTTCCCTCGATAAACGCAGTTTTGTTAATAAATTCTTTAAAAGAGATCATCCTCCTTTTTTGAAGCCGTATAAAGTCCTCTTATGTAGACATAGTAGCAAACTTATAATAAACAAAACAGTAGTAAAGGGTAGTAATAAATCCTATTCATAGAATTATTACCAGTTTATAAATCAGACCTTTGTTTTGAATTTAGTAACAATAGAAGAGGAACTTGTACAATAGAAAATTGACGATTTTGTATTTTAATATAATTTATGTTTAAGATTGTTTAACAGTGTTTAATTCTAAAATATTCATGAAATAGCGTTTCGGAGTATATTACTGAGATGAAGATACACTTACTAGAATATTTAATTTCAAAAGGTCTCTTGCATTCTTGAACGGCTGATATCGAATATTTTAATATTGAAAGAAAGCATTTAAATCAATCAAGCAGAGAATAAAATAGAACTATAAGTTAAATCACGGTAATAATACTACGGAGTAAATCAGTCCATCTTCCTTTTGTTGTTTGCATTGTTTTCTGTCTGTCTACAAATAGATAAAATTGTCGTTTAGAAACGTTTTACTACTACTACTACATACGAATGTTTCATATATTCACGTACATTAAATAACAACACAATCATCATTTAAAACGCAGTAACATTTCAAAGCAACATTCATGTTACGAGTAATACTATAAGTACACCCATTCAACAACCGGACAGTTGAAAACCTATTTCACGTTCTATAGTGCAGTAACAGCAATTAATTAAACCTCACAGCCAGTTGCGTTCATCGGTCGGTAAACGATCTGCAGGTTAAGCAACCTTTGGCGCGGTTATTCTTTAGATGGGTGACCGCATAGTGGTATTTGAACTGGACGTCTCTGTGCTTAGGAGGGCACGTAAAAATTCTGTTCCGGTTGATATTTATTAAAACAACAGTCGTTAAGCCATGTCAAAGGTCTTCGGGCGGCTTGAACAACTTTGACACTAGGTTGACCACTAATCATACGATGTATGAATTTAATGACAATGTCTACTACACTCTAAAACTTCAGTCATAAGCAGCTGAATAATTTAACTGGATAAAGTTTGACTCTAATAACTTGGCCCAAACAGGCAAAGAGCAAAATCCCGTGAAAAGGTCACTCGTATGCCATTTTAGGCAACCCCTCCCTAGGGTGTAATAATAGCTAGTTGGCTAAACGGTTATTTCGGTTCAAGAGCGTGTCAATTGTTATGAAAAATAAACATGCTATCCTTTCTAATAATAGAATTTTGAAATTATGAATCTTTACGCACGTGATGCTTGGACATTATTGTTGATGTCTCTTTTATGATTTTGTCCTTGAACACTTTTACTAATTTTTGCTGAATAATATGTATATGTGAAATATTTAAGAGAGAGTCGACTGTTCATTCCCGACGCAACATACCAATGACTTTTCTAAGTATGTATGTATGTATTAGAAATATTTATCACTTGTTCCAACGGTAAAGTAATACATCAACACTTGGCCAGCGTGGGGTACTCAAGGCTTACCCCCTCCCTATTTACGGGAGGAGACCCTTTCCCAACAGTGTGCTATTAATGTGTTACATTTTATAAATGTATTCATTTAGTACATAACATGCAATAAAGAACATTACTTAGACAAAGAATACTTTTACAGACTTTTAAAACAATGCAGAACAAAATAGGTCCCAGAATAGCTCCCTGGAATATCAATAAGATCGTTCAGTACAGTAGACTTTTCTGCTCTCCAGTAAAAACCTAGAAAAATAAATCTTATGGGTATTACTATTTCATAATTCAACGTTCTTTGAGCGCGTCTGAACCAGCCGAGCGGACTTTCGTATTCAAATGAGGAAATAAATAAGGAGCTTATTAAACCTAGTATATTTACAGAAAAAGTTTTGTTCGAGTACAATCATTTTACCTACAGAGTTTTTGTTTCTGCTTTTCATTTATTTTTCATTGGTTTCATTTCATGTGTTCGTGAAACAATAAAGATTGTATATAACAACGTGGGATGAAAATTTCACGATCCATTAGGCACTGGGGCAGAAAGTGTAATATTCTTTGACTTGCCTAAAAATAAATTACATTAACAGATGGTGTTGAAATAAATCTAGATCATCCAGATTATCGTGGGATCCAGGGGGGGCTGTGATAGCTCCCCTGTTTATATTCTCAGTTGACAATTATTTGAAAGCCACTTTGATATACGAGTACATTGCTTTCTCCCTATGATTATAATGGTTAAGACGTTACGTCAAAGCAACAATGTACTGGATGTGACCATCAATTTGACGTGCACTGGTTGTCAACTGAGGCAAATACGCATATAGCATTGAGCGCAATCATTTCTATTAAAAACGAATATTACTTACAATCCATTTGTAAAAGTTATGAATAATCCACGTCTTATAATAGAAGAAAAAGCGATACCAAGAAATATGTTTTCTTCAATTCCTTGAAAGACGGAATAAGCTATTCAGATATTTTTCTCGTGATATTAAAAAAACCGGCGATGTGCGAGTTGGGCCGTGCACGATGGGTTCCGTAGCAAAATATACGAAAAAAAAACCTCTTACTGTGGGGGGACCCTCCCCTAAATAGATATTTTATAAAAAAAAAAAATTTTTTGTTGTTATGGCAACAACCGACATACATAATTTCTGAAAATCTCAGCTTCCTAACTATTACGGTTAATAAGATACAGCCTGGTGACAGACGGAAAGACAGCGAAGTCTTAGCGATAGGGTTCCGTTTTTACATTTTAGATACGGAATCCTAAAAAAAATAATGTACTTCTTACATCATATTACAGACACTAATGTACGTGGGTGCGTACCAATTGAAGTAGGAACAGAACGCAATATAGAACAAAACACCGTGGACCGGAAAAGCCTATTTAAACTTGCGCGACAGGTCACCAGATGTGTCTGGATATAGTTTATTGACTAGAAAAGCAATAGTATAATTGGTTGATTTTTTGGGTTGACACGTTTTGATTTCAGTTATTTAGGAATTTTTATAAAGTCATTAGAAATATATTTCTGAATCAAAGTTACTTTATCATTTTTAACACTGTCGCTGAGGAAAAAACAGAAATTAATGATCATCTTCTATCGACTTAGGTATATACTAATCTGGTAACTGTTTGCACATAAAAAAATATTTTCAATTTCAACATATTTTTTTAAATAAACCGTTAATTTCCTAAACTCATAACAATTTCCATTCGTCCATTTCTATGATGACTAACTCCGACCTAAATATTACTTCCTCAATCCACAACAAAATCAAATTAATTGCCACATCCAGTTATTTTAATTCAGTAACGTCGGTCGCCCACCGGACATAGTGTAATGTTTAATTTCCTTTGTATTTCGTTCAATCGAAACTTATTGTTAAAACGGTAACCATATTAAATTGGTCATTTTTATAAACGTGTTTTATTACAATGATTTATGGTTTCAGTAAAATATTATTAGCTGATAAATAACCTAGATTAGAAGCTATTAATATTCTGTCGTCAAAATATTATTTCGCTTTGAAGTTACTGACCTAGGGATATTTTATAGCCAGTATTAATATTGTTCCGGACTAAATATCGTAACTTCTATATATTTATGTTATTTAAGAGATTTCGAGACCTAATTCAACCGAAAATAATTATATCTAAGATTTTTCTTCATTTACGTTATTTACTGATAGAAATAGCGTCCCGGACGAGGTCCCGTTTGATTGATATAAGTTTGAGTGGGTTTAATTATACGGTTTTTTTTATTCACATAAACGTAAATAAATGAAACATTGTAAATCGTTTTCATAAAAAAATATAACATGTTTAATATTTGAAATATTATGAATTGCAAATTGTGTTAATTTGTTGTAATATTAAACTCTATTCTAGCATATCGCTAGGCAAATTATTGTAGTTAGCTAAAATAATAATATGTAACATTTCGTTAACAAGTGTTTCTGAAACTACATTATAAATGGACAAGAGATATCTAAGGGCATATTAAATTAGTAGGACCCTGAGGTCACACGACCAACCTTTCAGACGTCAATTTGTCAAAGGGTCAAATGAATAGAGGTCAGTACATAAATCCATTAAACTAAAAGACCTCAATAATATTGTTACTTTGTTGTGTATTGTATTGACTAGTTTGTTGGACCTTCATAAATTTTATATTATTACTAGCGGCCGCCTGCGTCTTTATACACGTGGACTTTAGTTTTCCCGTTTTCGGAACATTTTTTATTATTTATCTAAATAAAGGAAGTCTCTTCCCACTTTAGCCTTCTTCGAAGGGAAATTTCCGAAAGTCCGCTCTTAATGCTCCTCTACACCTTTTAAGAAATTTTCGGCAGATACCAGAGAACGTCACTTTTTACGATCCATACTATCTTCCCTTGCTTTATTTCCATCCATACATTTCGTTATACAGGGCTGTCATTTATGCAAACGCATTTTCTACGTTATTTTTCAAACCGTTCTCAACAATCATAAAAACATAAATAATTTCCTACAAAACTATCAAAACGACATTTAATCACACAACAAAATTGTCTCTACTTGTGAATCGGACCGTAAATCTCTAACAAACTGCGTTCCGATGTTGAATTCGTAAATGAAAATGTTGTTCATTCAGCCACATAGTGTGTTGGACCGTGAACCTGGGCAACGTGTGATCGACATTGTTACATCGAAATTGTGGTAACGGCTGACAATCTTCCGGTCAACTGTGCGAGTACCGTACTGCTTGAAATATTTTGTCTTGAAATAGAAAAAATAGTAGGTATCTTTACGACACAGTATATAAACATGTCATTGTATTTATCCTTCGATAAATGAAAGTTTGGATGTTTTATTAAATGTGCATGTTTGCCGCAGTGGTTTACATGGGGAAAAATATTAGTGAGATGAACACGAGTATTTGTTCCGAGCCTGGATTTTTTATCTGGAATGGATAGAATAGGATGTATTTAGAAATATTTAAGTATGTTTATCAGTTATTTGGTAACCATTGTATAAACTCTGCTTAGTTTGGAATCAAATGACCACATGTGAGTTGTCCAAAAAACAGGTAGTATTGCAAAGAAATTTGAATTTTCTAGCGATCAATACACACATACCATGTTGTTCACGTACACCGAGTCGTCTCAACAAATTGGCTGAATTATGAAATATGGCCGGGTTATATCATTGAACATTATTGTTTTAATTAAAGCGATACACAATACCGCTCTGTATAGTAAATACTAATTAAAGTTAATTAATTGTGTGTTGTGTTGCGGCAGTTTCGTGTTTGTTTGTTTTTAATGGGTCGCTTTTGGAGGAATGCGGATCATTATTTACCCGTGAGTTTTTATATCATAGCAGAACACATCGAAAAGATAATAAAATTATCCAATTTAGTGTCGCCATTATAAAGTTATGCACGTACATATAGTTATTTTGATTATTAATTTTAATGTATAGTGATTTGGCCGTTTTTAGTAAATCGAGTCGAAGAAAAATGCGCATTCTTCTGATGGGCGTAACTAATAATTAACTAATAATAATTGACTCAGAAAAATAATGATGTTCCCGGAGTAGCAAATTTCGGATTTCGATTTCGATGACTTTAAATAACACAGCGAGCGTGTAGAACAGCTAGGTGCCGAATATTGTTAATGTGTGTCGCTAGACTTAATAGGGCTCAACATTTTTGATCCCGACATCTATAAAAAATACCAAAGGTTTATAAAAATACGTTTTTAAACATTTTTACGAACGATTTTGACAGGCTATTTGCTATAAAACGTAACGTAATCTAAAAGCACTTTACTAGACTAACAACATCCGTGTAATCATATTTTCAGTTCACTTCGATCAATCTCTTTAGTTAGCCAACAACAAAACTGTAGCAGCAGCGTATACTATAGCGTGGTTAGATTACAAAGGTACAAAGTTTTATAACCTGACATGGAAAAATGATGATCAGTTATCATACGTATCACCAGGATACACAATTATCCATGATACTAAAGAGTGCGGAGCGTAAGAATCCAGGTTCGATTCCTGAGTCGGAAAAAAATTATGCTGGTTCTGCATTCAGACATGTTATACCAAAGGTCAATTCATTATAAGTTTTTGACATCAAACGAGAATTGTGATTTCCAGAAACAGTAACTCGATTCTCTACCACTATCGACTACCGACACCCGGCTAGCTGTCGAACAATTTTGTATGATAATCGGTTCAGCGCCTCTAGCGAGCGTCGTAGAAACTATTTCTACAGTACATTTTAAATGTCAAACTCTCGATACTCGATAGTACCGACTGTACAGAATCGTTCTACAGTTTCTGAACCTTCACAGTTCCGAGACCCTAGCTATATCAATTAATACCAATTAGTGTAGATTGTAACTGAACTCATAAGGAAAAATTTAATTTCATAAAGGCCAAGTGAAATAAAATACACCTCGCTACGCAGATTTTTCATTACGTAAAATAATTAAAATTTTCCAAGGGTAGATGACAAAGATAATATTATGTGACGTAATTTTAGCTAATGAGCATTAAGTGTCAGAATCCCTGTCGTTTCACATTTCATACAAGGAATAACGCTGTAGGGATTTGGGTACAAATTACGACTTGAGATAATTTTCCGAAGGGTAGGGTTACAGTAAAATAGCCCTAATGTACTATGACTCTCGTGGGAGAGACTAGTCTACATGAGATGTTCTTGCCATCGATTCAGACTCTTAGTGGCTCTGGACTTTGTCATATGTTTATTTGAGTTTGTAATTATACAAACTCTCTATTTCATGTAAGGAATTTATTAAAAAAAAAACAAGTAAGAAAGTGGACCGGAAAAATAAAAGAATAAAAATACATTATTAATATAAAATCTTCTGTGGTATTTTCTGTTGAACTCAAAATCGAAAAAACATCTCATCTCTTTACGGAACTAATCCCTCCAAACTCTTATTTTGAATACAAGTAGAAAGAAATAAATGATCAATGAATATTTGTGTTCATATCTGAAGAATACAAGAAATAATATTAAATATTCTTTAAGGCTTATTTTTGGCTATAACGTAATAATACCGCGTACATTGCTACATAAAGTCGTCTAATAATATTTTTATCATTTTATCCCCACAATAAAACACAGCTAAAATAGGTACTGATATGAAAAAACAAAGAACGCGTCAAGGTCACAGAATAAAATTACTCGCCAGAACGAAATACTCATCAATTTTCTTTTTATGAAGTCAGAACCTCATTATTGCTATTATATTCATATCACATCATCACGCCATTCCAGTCACTACAGGACAGACAATGAATACAAAAGATTATAACAAACAAACCCCGAGAACTATCATTTCGACCTTAATAAAAATATACGAAGTGGTCCATTTAAGGCGGCCTTCCTCTCAAGGGCGGAATGTTCCCATTGTTATGTGGGGAGTGTTGGGCAATTTATGAGATATTCCAACTGCCTGGAAGGGTAGAACGGGGACAGTAGGTACGAGGATTGATTGCTGACCCGCTTTGAAAGATTACGAATGTTTTCCGTCACCGTATCATGAATAAATCTGCGTTACCAGTTTTACTTTTCCGTTGTGAAGTTGGACGGACAAATTTTGGGAACACGTCGCCGGGTCACGATTCTTTCCCGATAGTTTTGAAAGTAAACATTTTTTGTACAGTTTTGCTCTTGTTTGGTTTTCTATTGATCTAAAGGAAAGGTCGTATCGTATTGCCACTTGGAATGCGACACTAGGGAAAGCCTGTTTATTTTCTATGAAAATCGAGAACAACAGTTTTCTGCTTAGTTGGAGTTTATCAAAATATAATATCTCCTTTATAATAATAAAGTTATGTAATACCACAATACACAATAGAGCTTGCGTCTTTATATGTAACAAGTCTATAAATAAGACAATTAATATAACATAAGTTAATTAAGAGGAGGCTGTACCAAATTATGTTCTTGACGTATCCAGCCGTGAAATATGAAATATCGGAGCCATATTTTATGAAGGCAAATAGTTTCGTTTCTGGTGAAGAGAATTCTTGTATAATTGTATAAATATGATTCATAAATTATGGTACATTTTGTTCAATTAAGATGCTCTCTAAGAAATGTATAGTATTCAAATAAATATAACGTTAAATAATAGAATGACAGTTATTTTCTAAAATCATCTTCCACTATGTATAAAGTATTTTTACCTCATTTTTTTTTCACTTAGCTTTAAAAAAAACTTTTCAACAAGAAGTTTCTTGTTGAAAAGTTGTGTGTACATTTTTGAGATACCAAAATCAACGGAAAATCTTACTTTCAACACAAAGTACTAGAAACCAGTTTAGAACTACAGTCGTAGCCCTAGTCAATTTTGAAGCATATACTCAATATAATGTACATTACATTCAAAAATTACTATTTCAGAAAAACAAAATCGTATATATCCTTTAGAAATATATTCTTTCTTTTCAAAATTAATCCCTACCACATTTACTCTTAAAAATATAAAAGATGCTCATAAAATAATACAGACGCACATGTGTCCAATTCCGACCTACTTTACATAAGAATTTGGATTTAATACGAAAAATCCCGCAGTGCTTGAGAAATAAGAAAAAAGGGAAATCAGTCTAAATGAAAACTCTCTCAAGTAATAAACGGGGGTAGGCAGGGAGGTATTTGATCAAATGAACAATAATAAAGGAGGAGCAGGACGAAATTGTGCGGAATTCCACTTGCCGACGGAATTTTGAGGCGTTTTACCTTTTTAATCCATTAGGAACGCTTGGGCGGCGAAAATATTTTAAATTAGGACGTTAGGCAACTGAGACTGATAAGCGAGTTTTTAGTAAAAATTATATTGTTTGGAAAGTAATGGATGGGGTCTGAAATACACGATTTAGCAGTTCTTCAAAGTAAATCATTTAAAGTAGAGTAGAGTAGAAAAGAGAGAGTTAAGTAGAGAGAGAAGAAGTTAAGTGGAGTAAAACATAATATGTATGTGTTCACTTATTCCTAAAATCAGACATTTACAACAAAATTGAAGAGACTAAACGAGCAACCAAACAGGAAACCAAGGAATTACCATTTAAATCTTCAACAAATATAATTTTCTTAATATCACTGTAACTCCCGTCCTACGGCTTCTAAAATGGTTGCAGACAAAACAAACGGCGGACCTGCATGCAACATTAACACCTAATAAAAGAGAGTTTCAAGAGCTAAATACTGAGATCAACCTCAAACATCGATTTATTCGGGTTGAACACATTTCACGGTTTATGATCAACGGTGAAGGTGATTTATTTTTAGTTGTATTATGATGCGTACATATAATTATACGTATTATAAAACATACATATTTTTTTAAATTGTATACTCCTTGAGAGGGCAAACTGAAAGAAAAAATCTTTCAGGAAGTATTCGCGATGTCAAATTAGTGATTAATGTGTTATTTCTGTTTTCAATAATTCAAAATTAAAATATACTACTCAAGCATTAATTTCCGTTAATCTAGTAAAATTCCTCAATAATGTTGGTTTGACAGTTTTATTCTTAGTAATGATTCATATTACCTCCATGATTACTAAAAGATTTTCTCGTCTCGGTTTTGCAGGTCAATCACAGGTCTCTTCAATGTCGCATTGTTTTACTAGAAAATTAAGCCCAGTATTTACTGCTAAGGCTTGGTTTACGGATTATTGAAATCCAATCCACTGATGAAGGATTCGCAAAGAAATGAGATTTTTTACAACGCTGAGAAATAATGGGATTGTGTTAAAAGCATTGTGGGCTTTCAAAACAATATATTGTTTGCGGTGAACAATCGAATACCGATGCTTGGACCAAAATGGTCTTACTTAATTAAATTGTTTGGTCTCCAGGCTTTGTAAGAGTCGTAACTTGTATTTATCTTTGCTTAGGTACTGCGACTAACACAAATCTGCTAAAGTACCGATAGATACATTTGTATTTTGTCGATATTATCTTTTTAATTACAAGTTTTAATACCGTATATGATACTTTCATTACAAATGATAAGCTTGCTATAAAAAATTACAACTTTTACAAGAAAACCTTTTTTTAAATCTATCCTAACCGCATCAAAATCCGTATCCTAGTTTTAAAGATCTAAACATACATACATTCCTACATACATACAGCCAAACGGACGAACGCGGGAAGCGAATTTGCTTTATACTATTTAGTGATAAGATTTCCATTCAAATGCCAAAGGAATTATTCCGTTATCTTATAGTTAAAATTTCCTACATGCCACTGAAAAAAATATATAACAAAAATCACGACGCTAAACACACATAAGATTTTAGCACTCCGGGGAACGTCGCCGGTTTCCTGATATAAATCCTTAGTCACTCACGACACCCAAGGGAAGCTAATAGGTTTGTTTATACGTAAGACGTCGAGAATAAAAGGGCTATGATAAGAGAAAACGTTAATGGAAAAGCAGTCAATGATAATGTTAGACAAAGAAAAAGTAACGTTAGAGCTGAAGCTGCTTTTGCGACTGCTGATCACGAGGTTTCAAGTTCGATTTTCGGGTCGGGTAAAGAGCTATTAGCTAGTCGTTATTATTTTATACCAGTGGACTGGCTTCGTCCGGGAATAGTCCAATTTCATCCTGATGATTCCATTCCCATGGAAATTTTAATCCAATCGATGCCATACAAACCTTGTCCCGACAGTTACGAACATTAAAAATAAAGAATTATTCAATTAAGTTTAATTGCTCCAAAGTTTGCGCGTGCACACATTTTGATGATTCATTTTAATTGAAATATTTTAAATAATAGCTCAAAGTTTGGTAACGTGCCCGGTATATGTCAATAGGCGTGCCCCCTATAACATGGGACTAGCATTCTAAATGGCGAAAGGTGAGATGTCGTATACGCTTCTATCCTACATTTTCGTGTATCATCTATAGACGTAATATTATGTACAATTGTACATAAATATTTAACGTTCACTGAAATAACTATATTTAACTTTTCTATGCTGCTTGTATAATCTTGACAAGGGTTGTTTCATTAATCATAGTTGCAAGGCTTCTGATTAAAAGGAAACTGTGCCTTTGAAGATTTAAAAGCGACAATGTTCGATAAAAAATACTTTGCTAGGTTACAATATATCAGTTCTCTAGTTTCTGCCTAGTGGTCTGGCCCGACTTCATCCGGGTTTAGTACAATTTAATCCCGTTGATATCATTTTGAAAAAGGTGACATATAAGGTAAGG
Organism: Anticarsia gemmatalis; assembly: GCF_050436995.1. Taxonomy (NCBI): domain Eukaryota; kingdom Metazoa; phylum Arthropoda; class Insecta; order Lepidoptera; family Erebidae; genus Anticarsia; species Anticarsia gemmatalis. Next base: position 6,745,679 of record NC_134768.1, on the reverse strand, counting down.
AGACGGGATGCATGTTTGTGTGAAAATTCTGTCCTAAACACGCGGACGAAGTCACGCGAAAGCTAGTAATAAGTAACAACATAACAACTTAATAATCTTCCTTTGTAACAAGACCTACAAGAAATTCAAAACCACTTGTAATGAAGTGCTATATTCTATATTAACTATATAAATATATAAACGGTGATCATTATCTCGAAGCGTCGCAGTAAATGAGAAGATAAAAATAAGTACCCAAAAACAACCACATAAATACCACATAACGATACCTTATTTACCGAATGTTTGCTCTAAAAGGGTTCAATAAATAAGAACTGTTTCATGTTACGGGAATAGTCATTACAAATATACAGAAAGTTGTATGAACAAACAAACTCTTTCGAGCTACGAGTAAGGGATGGGAAATAAATTCCAATACTACATGTTTTTACAAGCTTTTATTTGAGTTGGAGAATACAAATAGATAGTTTTATAACAGTTGATGTTTGTGCAATCGATTGAATAGGAATGCATACAGATAACAATGGCAATGAAGAACTTTCAGCAGTCCGTAAAGTTGAACTGTTGAAATACGCTAGTTTTATATTTTGCGTTGTTTGACCTTGATAACTTATATTTTATATATTAGGTCGGGAAAAAGTCTTTTCGCATTATAGTATGTATGAACTTGTAATAAAATCTTTTCTCTACACAAAAAAGCTCGATATTTGGGTACCGAGTTCACTGAAAGAAATCTAATGAATCGTGTACTCATTTGTGATTCTTGAAGCCAAAGAGATTTTATTACAAGTTCATACATACTATAATGCAAAAAGACTTTTTCCCCGACCTAATATTCTGCTTTACTACTTTTTATGCTATTTTGGTTGCTAGAGATGATTTATTATTAGAAATCCGCACTCGGCCAGCGTGGTGGACTCGAGGGCTCTCTCACTGCTGGGCAAGGGTCCCTCCCTCATTCCGGGAGGAGACCCTTGCCCAGCAGTGGGACATTAAATGGGTAACATTTATTTTTACAAGCATTAAGAAATTAGACTGTGACTCTTTGAACTTGCGATATAGTTATCAATAGTGTGACTCTGTAAGCTTGAGATTTTTTAGTTATCAATGGTATATCAAGAATTTGACGGCAACACCGATAAGGAGATTGCGCAAGATTATCAAAGAATTTATGATTTTCCCATTGTAATGTACCTAAATCAGCGCTTTTTATCATAATATTTTCCTTTTCCTTCCCCAAAATATGTTCTCCTATCATTGTTTACTTACTTTATTCCTATTCGACAATCTGTTTGAAAAGTTCCCCTTATATTTTATTGTCAGAGTGATCTTCTGCTCTCACAAAAAAATCTGTGAATCAATCCATTATCGATATCTGGCCAACCCTTCGATAAGGAAGGATCGAGAATATTCTGGAAAAGAATAAATATAGAGATGAAAGGGGTATATTTTATTGTGAAATGTTTCTAAGTTTTGCAAGTTATATATATTTTTGTAAATATCTTACTTGAGTTTGGAAATTGGTTATTAAAAAACGAGCAATAAAATTATTAATTAATATAAATAATCAATGTATAATGTTCATTCAAATATATAATGTTAATTAAACATAATTTACGATTTATTTATTTTCTTGTTTTCATTCCTATTTTTTTTTAATTGATTACCTTTAATACTATGTTGGTTTTATATATTTATTAACTATACTATAGAATTTCATGAAAACACATTTACACTTCTCTCCAAAATGAGAAAGAAGCCACACATTGAAAACATTTTTACCACAAGTGTAGACGTTAAACATAGTAAAAGTTTACCAACGAAAAATCACAACGATCAATAAATGCTCAACAGAAAATACAAAACCTAAATAAATCATTATAACTGACACTAACACCGATACGATTATTAAATTGCATTTGCGTAGCCATAAAAACGTCAAATAGTGTTACATTCTGATAGCGTGTCATGCAAATGTTTCGGGTCACGCATATAATTATGGATTCGGGGCTGAATTTACACCGAAGCGAATTGGCTCTTTGTTGATGTAATTTATGAATTTTTGTTTGGTATTTTGTGTCGTAAAAGTTTTATAGCCGATTTTTTTTTAATCAGACCAAACTAGCTTACACCTTAGAAAAGATTGAAAAAGATGAAAGTTTGTATGACACTTTGACAATTTTAAACCGATCGTGTGTGTATAAAGCTACTATGACGTGGCCATCCCCTGAGATTTTGATAATTTTTACCCCTAAGGAGTTAAAATAGGGGGTGAAAATTTGTAGAAATCTTTTTAGATTTCAGACTGAATGAACTGAAAAGATTCACACATAATATAATATACTTTTTACTACGGGAAACCTTTTCATGCGGACGAAGACGCGAGCGGAAGCTAATGTTAGGTAATTTTTAAAAAAGTGTAACAAAAAAATAAATATAATACTAGATTCAAGGAACAAAATCAAAATATTGTCGGCCTTTAATAAAACTTACAGTTTTATTCAACATTCAATACACTAGCCCCCAAATTATCATATACGTGGACTACCTATTGGATTTACGACACGGCCGTACAAAATTTTATAACCGAATCAATCTAGCCGACTTGATAAATGAGATATTGAGTGGCTCATATCAATCAAACAAGGACCAGTGGCGACGGGTAGATACAAAAACAATTTTGCTTATAATCCCGTTTGACCCTTCTCCAGCACATGTAAATTTTAATTGAATATTTTAGCTTGTAGCTCTTACACTGATAAAGGATTTAGAAACGATACAAGCGGATCAAATATAAATATGCTTAAAGCCCGTATCAAAACAATGGAATGTTAAAATATTAAAACCGATATCACTATTTTTGCTTTGATATTTTTTTTGGAATAATGATTCAATTCAAATGTCATTCTTGTAATAAAATCTTATATTTTGTTTTAACTAATAAATATGTTTTATTTACCTTTAATAAACCAGACTTTTTTGCCTTGGGGTTTAGTCATAAAATAGTTTCAAACTATTAATTTGTCTCTATTAATATATTGACTACTAATCTGTAACAAAATTTAGCATATCACCAACTTTGCATAAATCAGTAATGTTCTAAAAAGTCTATGAAAGTTTTTTCAGAGTATATCATTACAGACCCCGGCAAGCCTTAAAAATATTTATGTTCAAATTTATTTTAACAAAAATTGTAGAATCACTTTTCAAAAGTACTCGTTTTTGATATCAATATATAACTTATATAACATTTTCAAAAACCAAGAATATTGCATTCCAAGACTGCCAAGCGAGCTGTACGACAGCTTACAATATGGCCGCGTCGCAAATTTTCAACTGTTCGAGCAAATTCCCAGTCAAATGCCACATTCAACAATAGAAACGTCTTTTCATACAATCTTTAGTTGCGCTGCAATAAAAACTTTTAGTATAAAGATCGTACCTAGCCTGTGGCAAGCTGAAAGGCTTTTCTGAACATCCTTATCTGTGGATACTGTCTTAAAGAAAGTAAGGCTTTGAGACTAGAACGTTTAATCTTATTTCTTAAAAGACTATCTTTCGAAATGGTTTTTAATGAATTCTTCATATCCATTGTGTATTTTAATTATGTTGAATCATACCCTTTACTTTTCTTTACTTACTTTGGTCTATTTTAATAAGAAACACATAAATAGTTTTCTATGAAACCTGTATGTCTTAGACTAACATCCGTTTGTAATTACGTCTCTTTTGGGATGGAATTTCTAAAAATCTGTTCTTAGAGCTCCCTTACACTCTTCAAGAAACATACATGACAAATTTAGCTTCTTCCGTTAAGTAGTTTCGGCAGAGCGCGGCTGTTATTCAGTCAGTCATTATCGAACGATTTTTAATGTTGAATATTAATAAAATCATACAAGTATGTTCTTGAATAAAAATATTTTGATTTTTCCGTATCTTTTCGTTTTTAATTGTTAAAATATTGCATGACAATGACCTTTAAGGCTTCAAGAAGTAAATAATGATAAAGGAGCACTTTTGTAATACTCCCTTGTAACTGTGAAGCGATGAAACCGCGAAGGTAGTCTATATAGATTCTATGTAAGTGCTTTTAGAAGTGGGAACTCTCGACATAATTAGTTTTAGGTTTCATGCTATTTCTCTCTCAAACTTATTATAGTTCGCAATGCACGCTTACGTAAGTTAAATATACATTACACTTTAATTTCAAGAACATGATTGAAGCGCTCATAGCCAGTTGTACTCACGGAGCGAAAAACAATCTGTGGGGTAAGCAATCTTTGACGCGGTCATTTCGTAGACGGGTGACCGCGTAGTGGAACTTGAACTGAGCGTCTCCAGGCTTCGGAGGGAATGTTAAAAGTCGGTCCCAGTTGTTGTTAATAAAGATGACAGAGGTTAAGCCATGTCAAAGGCCTTTCAGCCACATGAACAACTTTGACTAGTAACCGTACGAGGGATGGATAGACTTTGATTGCAAATTGAATCGTGTATGTATTTCATCACTTTCGGGTACAACAGCCGTGTTATTATGTGTATGTATTGAAAATTACAACAAAATCCTAAAAAATAATATCCCATCCCACTTAGTTTAGGTACGGTGTAACTAAGAGCCGTATTAAACGATTTTAATGGGGGGTCAATAAAAATGATGTGATGCGTGAATAATTCCATGGTATTATAATTAGCCGGTTAATAGTTTCAATAACAAGGGGAAAGTTCTGAATGAAATGTAGGAGCGATAAATTATAGCGAATCTTAATTATTTTGAACGTTATTGGTGTGCTTCACGCAAGTTAATTAGTTTTGTAGAATATTGTTGGGATTTTTAGGGTTCCGTGCCGTTCGTTTCCGTTTGTCAACGTGATAGTAATATAAATTTTCACAGACGATGTATTTCTGTTGCCACTATAACGACAAATACTAAAAACAGAATAAAATATTTAAATATTTTATTGCGGATAAAGCTACCGAACTTTTAGCGCGCGAGTCCAATACGCACTTGGTCGGTTCTTTCTAATACAGGAATTTTAACATTCTGTTTCTAGTTTTTTTTGTCGAAGTGGCAACTAAAATTATGAAATGAAATATTTTTCGTACACAAAAAGGTCGATATTTGGGTACCTCATGAGCTCACTAAAAGAAACCTAATGTACCGAGTACTCATTTGTGATTCTTGAAGCCAAAGAAATTTTATTACAAGTTCATACATACTATAATACGAAAAGACTTTTTCCCCGACCTAAAATAATCTTTAAAAAAAACAACTTTTTAACTATCACGGCTCATGACATACAGTCTGGTGATAGAAAGACAGACGGCAAAGTCATAGTAATAAGCGTAAACTGTATATACTTCGGAATTCCATTTTGGTGGAAATATTAGGTCGGGGAAGAAATTTTTTAAAGAAATTATATGTTAGGTTGGGTAAAAATCTTTTCGCATTATAGTATGTATGAACTTGTAATAAAATCTCTTTGGCTTCAAAAATCACAAATGAGTACACGGTTCATTAAGTTTCTTTCAGTAAGCTCGTGAGGTACCCAAATATCGAGCTTTTTTTGTGTAAAGAAAAGATTTTATTACAAGGTAATACATACTATAATGCGAAAAGTCAACCAACCTAATATATAATTTCTTAAAAAAAAATTAAAACCTTCTTTTAAAGGCAATTCCGTACACTCTTCAAATTATTGATATGTGCCAACAGATGGTACCCATGGGAAATTGAGAGTTCACATCAATCTCTGGCCATGGTTACAGTAAAGGTTGAACTCATCAATCAATATCGGATTCGATTTGTCTGTTAGACGGAAGGTTTTCAACTTATATGACCTAAATTTTAGCTTTTATCTTAGTAAAGATAAAAAAAATCTGTTTTAGGTGTATACTACTAAATATATACTTTTATAGATAAATAAACAACCAGGTTCATAACGAATTCTCGTTTTCCTCACACAAATATTTCTCCCGGGTAAGATACGAACCCACATGCGGCGCTACAGTTATAGCCGCGAAGTGACCACATTAACCACTGCGCCAAATTTGTTTTTTTAAATAACACATAATGAGCGTAAATGAAAAATCTCAACGTAGGTTGTCGGCAAGCGAACGTAAACAGCAATTTGTTACTTGAAATAAATTACAAGAACGCGGTATGAACCATCAGAGACTTTAATTTTGGCGCCAAAATTAATAACTTGACGTCTCCTACAACGTTTTTAATTAACGTTTTGCCTGAATTTTAATTAATAGGTCACATTACAATAAGCCTCGTCTTTTTGAGTTTGAAGTATTCAGCGAGGTCTTGGGTTAGATGCTTGACCTATGTAAAGTAGCAAGGAAATTTTTGACTAACATTTTCAGTGTAATTAAAAAAAAATGCTCTGACTTAGATTAATGACAACATTTGGTTAAATAAACCTATTTAAAAGAGAATCAAAATATTATTATATAATTTTAAGAAAGAACTTTTGAAAAATTTGAGCTCATCTACTCATCCTAACCTCTCATATTATTATATTTATTATCAGTTAATGCTTAGAAATATGTTAAACAAACTAAATATAACTACTTATTCCTTAGTAAACAAGACGAAGTCTATAATAATAATACCGTCATAAATAACGGATTTTTACAATCGTTTCCCGAAACCTATCAGCGGAACCATTCTATGAACATAACGGCTAATTACTTTTGGGTTTTTAATTTTCTTTGCCAAATATAATTACGCCAAAGTATCTGATGTCACTTTGTAAATTTATATTGTTTTAATATACATCACCATCACCCTTGCCATATACGAAGGTTTAGGCTGAGGTGTATGGAGTATTAAAAATATTAGTTACTAGCTGACCCGCGCAACTTCGCTTGCGTCACCTTAGAGAATGGGTCAAAATTTTCCCCGTTTTTGTAACATTTTTCGTTGCTTCTCCGCTCCTTATGAGCGTAGCGTGATGTTATATAGCCTATAGCCTTCCTCGATAAATGGGCTATCTAACACTGAAAGAATTTTTCAAATCGGACCAGTAGTTCCCGAGATTAAATTAAATTAACGCGCTCAAACAAACAAACAAACAAACTCTTTAGCTTTATAATATTAGTATAGATTAAAAATGTTAGTTATATTCAAGTTTTAATGATTTTATTCACGTCAATAAAAAAATGTACCTAGGAAAACAATGTTAGTCGCATGTAATAGGGGGTGATCCTGTTGTCACTTGCTGGGCACGTGAAACTTCGGGCTACCATCGATAATATTCTAATGCAAATTAGAAAAGACCAATATAGAAATATCTGAAATAAAGACTTCGATAATGTTATCATAGACAGTAATAATTACTGGCGTTTAACATAAATACATTTTCTTCTTAAAAGTAAAATCTACACAGTACGTATTCATAAATCACTTGGAAACGGTTACAATTGTAATTTTCTCCCCTAAGGGGATTTAGAAAAGGAAGCAGAGATTATTTTTTAAATTTATTATTTTTTAAATTTATTTATTGTGACAAGATTTATGGATATGAATGAGGCACGTAAAGTTTGTGCAAAAGTAAGTAGAAAATGATAAACAAACATATATCACATGGGCATACAACCGCGAATGTATGTTTGTACTCACAACCCGTGTAATAGCTGTTGTCCGAACAACCACAAGCCTTGCTTAGGTACACAATTATTCACGCCATAATTCACGCCAAATGTAAAGGTAGGAAACCCAATTAGTGAAATTGCTTGGAATTTGTATTAAAGTTACATATTTTATTTTAAACTCTGATTTGTAGATACAATCAAGCCTTTTTGCCATTGGGGTAGGTAGAGACCAAAGAACGCCACTTGCTACGATTTTTACAAAATTCCCTTGCTTTATTTATACCCATACATGTTGATGCAGATGCATACAGGATTGCCGGATACTGGTACTGCGCAGACTTTTTGCTAAATACGAGTAGCATACATGCAAACATAATATCACAACTTTTGCTCATATGGGTAGGCTAACTTCCCTCTTCTCATTCACATCCATACATCTTAAAATCTATATACATATCACTACATAGTATAAAACAAAGTCGCCCATTTTGTCTGTAGTCCCTTCGTATGCATAAAACTTTAAAACTACTCAACGGATTTTGATGCGGTTTTCACTAATAGAAAGAGTATTTTCTCCGACAAGTTTTTATATATAATTGAAATACATTGAAACTATATTAGCTGAGTTATAGCGATTTATGTCCAAGAAGTCAGAAAAAAAATCTAATTGAAGATTGCATTTGTGCGTGCGCCGCTTATACCGTTGGATACAAGTAAGAACAATGTATAGCAAAAACATTGGTCTTTATTAGTTCTACAAAAAAGTCCGCGATGACATATATCCAGCTTTTTTATTTAAGTCACAAAAACTACTTTTCTGTATTAAAAAAAACATTTAATTCGTTGGGTGATGTTTAACTGGTGATATAACCAATAATACATATATCCTTATCAAAATAAGTAAGTTCATCATCACGAGCATTTAATTTAGATTATTATTGCAGTTTACAGTGTGTTATTTAGACATATAGTTTAGGAGATATCACGATATTAGTATTGCGGCACGGTACGGGCCGGCCGCGGCGGCGGGGGCAGCGTGGCAAGCGATACAAGCTAGCGGGCACGCTAGCCACGTGCGTAAGTCCATCCTGTATGACAAGACGTATGGATGTGAATGAGGCAAGGGAAGTTTGTAAGGATCGTACCAAGTGACGTTCTTAGGTTTCTGCCCACCCTTATGGGAATAAAGTGTGATTTTATGTGAGTTTGTGCGGGTTGGGGACTTAGCATGTCATCAATAAATCAATATAATGTGTTACACAATATAATATAATAAATTTATATACGTGTTTTAAATAAAATCTATACTAATATAATATTATAAAGCTGAAGAGTTGGTTTGTTTGTTTGTTTGTTTGTTTGAACGCGCTAATCTCAGGAACTACTGGTCCGATTTGAAAAATTATTTCAGTATTAGATAGCCCATTTATTGAGGAAGGCTTTAGGCTATATATCATCATGCTACGACCAATAGGAGCAGAGTAACAGTAAAAAGTGTTACAAAACGGGGAAAATTCTGATCCATTCTCTCTTATGTGACGCAAGCGAAGTTGCGCGGGTCAGCTAGTAATCTATAAACTTTTAATAGAATATCCATTCAAATCCGTATAAAACAAAATAAATAAATCGTTTAAAAAAATCCGAACGAAAATGCCTCAAAGACACTAATTTAGAGATAAGTGTGTTTATTAACTTTAAAAGTACTGAAGCGTCCTTATAGATAATTCCTTTTTACAAACAGGAAAAACGAAATGAACAAAACATTTTGTGAACAGAAGTGACACCCTCTTAGTCTTTTTAAATATGAAGCCTTCAAAGCGTTATTTCGTCTAAAAGTCTTTTGTCAGACAAAATTTGGTAAATTTATTTTTTTCTATCAAACGTATGTTATTGGTTGAGGTTTATAAGACTTTGAATTTTAGTAATTCGAACATTATACGATGGACATGTACAATATGTGAAATTAAATATGCGGCTCATTTGTTTTCACCTATATACGAGTATGGCATATTTGAGCAAATAATTATTTTATTTGATTATATTACAGGTTGATGCTGAATCTTTATAAACAAAATTAATCACCGAAATGTATGTAACGGGTGTAATGTCAGCCTGTGACCACAGTCGATGTAATTCGATCGAAACGTCGGGCTGCAAAAAAGTATTAATACATTTAACCCATTGGTCGAGGGTTCATACCCGAAGCAACACACCAATGATTTTTCGAAGTATCACGTGTTCCGACGGTGAAGGAAAACATTGTGATGCAACATTGCATGTCTGAGAGTTCCTAAGAACAGTTCTTGAAGATATGCAAAGCCCCCAAACTGCAGTTCGCTAGCGTGGAAGACTCAAGCCCTAGCCTCTTTGTCTTTACTGGAGAAAACCCTTGCCCAGAAGTGGGACATTACTAGGTTAAAAAGGTATTGTAAACCAGAAAAATACTAATAGTACTATTTTAGACATCTGCTGTTTTACTTCACTTTTCACTAGGAATTTAATAGGCAAAAGTATGAATATACAAAAGTCCAATATGTATGTAATACCTGTTCTTCGTCCAAATGGTATGGAAGCGAACTTTTTTAATTTGGCTCTGTGCCAATGTTTTGGCGCTATCTTCATACGATAAAGTTCGCATGTCAAGTGATATAATAGGTACAGTATAGGAGCTAATTATTCAGCTTGAAGGTCTTTGTTTTATAGATAGCTTTTACCTACGATTTACGTTGACTTTCCAAGGTTTTCAGTCTATTTCTCAAAATAGTAAGCTTGCAAACTTTAAGTAAGCGTTAAGCAAAGTTTACGTTGCATAACTGTTAACAATTATAACATTGTACAATTAACTTTCACATTGATAATATTTATATGATTACGTAGAGATTCACACAATCGTGGATTGTAAAGTACGGTTCCAGAACACGTCAGTACACTTATTTTTATAAGTAAAACTTCTGATGGATAACGCACAGACGTAACTACTGAACCTAAAAAGTTGAAACTTGGTATGAAGATTCCTTAGAAAGTGTAGAGGCGCACTAAGAAAGTATTTTTGGAAATACTTCTCCGAAGAAAGCAAAATCCCACGCGGGTATAGCCGCGGACACAGATAGCTAGCTACATTAAAACACACATTTTGTATAAAAGAAATGCATCATAATCCTTCACAAAGCTTTAAAACATCAATTTAAAACTAGCATGAACGAACTTCACCGTATAACATGCAAGTGTATCATAAATAGAACTCCAATCGATATAAACACGTTCTAAGTCGCACACTCACTTAATATTCTAGATTTCTATCCGATAATTTGCGAATTAAAAGGCCTTTTTAGTGGAAAATAGACATTAGAGAAAGTTTTTACTGCGCAGTTAAAGGGTGAACGCAAGAAGGATTGTCGTGTTAAATGTAATAAGCACGTTTAGGGACATTTTCCTGGATCATAAAACCTCTCTCTTAAAGGGTAAACCAAGGATGAATGAACTTTATTTCACTTTTTACGTAATAATTATTATATTTTTGTATTATAAATGAGAAAGCTTTGATTTTTGGACGGATGTTTGTCGCTATAGCACCAGAAATATTGAACGGATTTTGATACATTTTCGCACATAGATAAGTAGCAGTAAAATAATTCTCTGCACCGACTACAGAAGTATGTTTTTTCTTATGCATTCCGAGGAGATTTTTGAAAGCAATGTTTTTTAATTCAGAATAATTTTATACATAAAAACACAATCTTTCAAAACGAATATAAATAGATGATCATTTTCAAACAAATAATTTCTCTACCGTGTCCAACGTTAGACCCAAACTAAAAACAGTCATTAAATAAAATTCAAGCTCAGTACCATTCGTGACAAATTGTCAACGAAGTTTCGTTTAGCTGTAACTACGGAGCTATTAAAATGTGATCAGTGGCCAAAATCGACCTTATGTTTCTTTTGAGTTGAATTTAATTAATGGATTTTGTTTTAATGTATAAAAAATTGGTGTTCTTTGTTCTGGGTTAAGTGTGTGGTATGTCTACTGATAGTGATTAGTGGTTTTAAGATACACTTGTTTTTTTTACTGAGTGTTATCTGGTTGTAACTGTTGTAAGTGCTTGCAGCTTGTAAACGTACTTGGCGCCGCGGTGGTGCGGTGAAAATGCGTGCCGTTTACAATAAGCTATGTTCATCATCAGCCCAGCCTATCTGCCAACTATGTTGGAGATAGCTTCCAGTCTCACTGGGCGCAGCTCGATAACCGGTATGGCGTAGCAACGGTGCGGTGAACATACGTGCCGTTCACACAAGCTATGATCATCATCAGCCTAACCTTTCTTCCAACTATGTTGGAGACGGCTTAGTTAGTCTCACTAGATGCAGCTGGATACCAGTATTTTACGTGAAGCGACAGCTTATCAGACCTTAACAATAAATTTTGATATTATCCATACTAATATTATAAATGCGAAAGTAACTCTGTCTGTCTGTCTGTCTGCTACTCAATCACGCCTAAACTACTGAACCAATTTGCATGAAATTTGGTATGAAGATATTTTGATACCCGAGAAAGGACATAGGCTACTTTTTACCCCGGGAAAATAACGCATTTCCCGGGAAAATTCAGGTGGCGAACGAAGTCGCGAATAATCAATATTTTAATGACATTAAATTAACAAAATTCCGTTGTCATGGCAACTGTTTTAATGGCGGATATGCCTTAGCGCAACTTCGTTATATTATGAGATACACTCAGCGGCAGAAAAAGTGGCCCAAAGCAAAACTACGATAAAACTTTTTAGAATATCAATATATGGTTATTATTTTGGCTATAACTATTAGTTAAACAGTTTATACACAAGTTTAGTTACAATTTACACTAAATACTCGTAATTTTTAATTAAAAATGGGAAAAATTAAAAAATACAGCTTTTGTAGAAATCGCTTATTGAAAGTTTTTGCAAAAAACTAATTCTGCACCAAAGAAAAAATCTAGTTTATACCGTGTGTTAACTCCTCTAGCATTTATGGTGACCTGCATGCATTCTGGCATGCTTTGGAGGATGTTTTAATTACTTCTTGAAGAACTTTATCCCACACTCTGACTAGAGCGGTTCTTCGCTCACCAAGTGATTCTGGTGGGTTGGGCAGTGCACATACACTGTTTTTTAGCATGTGCCAGACATGTGCTATGGGGTTGATGTCTGGATTGCGAGCAGGCTAAGCCAGTTTTTGAATCCCGATATCAGCAAGGTGCGATTCCACAACGCGGGCGCTATGAGCGCGCGCATTAAACTGCATTAGAGTTAATCCTCCCGACCAATGAAATCCATAAGTGGTACAACATGGTCTTGGAAGATTTCTTCAATGTACTCGGCTGCTGTTAGGCGCTGATCTACGATGACAAGCTCCGTACGTGCCTCCAAACATACACCTCTCCATACCATAACAGACCTACCTTTGTAACTGACCGTCTGACGTGTTGTGTTGGGAAAAAACCGTCCTTAATGGCGTCTTTACACTCTCTCACGACCATTTGGTGCTCTTAATGCTACTCATGCACTCATCGGTTAACAAGAACTTGCTCCATTGGTCGATAGCCAATTCACATGTTTACGAGCAAATCGTAATCGCGCAACTCTATGGTGTCTCTCGAGTTCTGGTACTCGGGTTGGTCTTCCTGCCCGTAAATTACGTTATTTTATCCTTCGCCTCATGTTCCGTTCACTAAGAATGACTCCGCGTGCCGCTTGAAGCCTCTAGTGAATCTCAAACGCTGTCAGAAAGCGGTTTCTCAGCACCTCGAGGTTAACAAATCGGTGATCTCTTGCGAATGTACATCGTGTTAGTCCACTTCCTGGTCGCCGCGTGTAGAGACCAGTCTCACGATACCTCCTAATTGCAGACCTTAAAGTGGTACGCGATACATTGAAAAATGCAGCCACCTCTCAATGGTAATGGCCCTGATCGGACAACAAGACAACCTAAGCCACTTGGTCAGCAGTAAGTGGCATCTTCAAATCTTTTCTAAAATCTAAATAGACCAATAATCTACAAAAATCATAAAGAAAATCGTTTCCGTGCAGCAATATTTCAAAATACAGAATTCAACTGACCTCTCGAATCAACACTGAATTCAGTTCTAACACACATTGTTAGAAAAAGTCATCCGTCACTTAAATTAATCTCAAATTAAACACTTCATAACACTAAACAGATCACTTCGCAACTACTTACAACAATATATATTTCATATATTACTTAATTTGTTTACAAATTCACGATAAGCGCTTGGGCCACTTTTTCTGCCGCTGAGTGTATAAATCATTTTGAGAATATTTTTCGTGAAAAAAGCATATTTTATATCATCACGCTACGACCAAAAGGAGCAGAGTAACAGTAAAAAGTGTTACAAAAACGTGGAAAATTCTGATTCTCTCTTATGTGACGCAAGCGAAGTTGCGCATGTCAGCTAGTATTAAATAAATTTTATAATTATGTCTTAAGAGTCAAAAACTATAGGTTGCAAAAAAGAAAAAAAATTTAAATGTCAAACAAAAAAATCTCAGTATTTGAATGTTACACAACAAATAACAAGGGGCTATTTGTACTGCCATTCACATAATAAAGGGCAATGGGCTATAAACGCAATCGCTCGACACTCGTAAACATTACGAACTGGACAAATTGTCGGGGCTGCTCGTAACTGCCCAATTATAAGAGAGGGAGATGATTTTTGTGCCGGCAGCCAATTTTGAAAGGATCAGACGAGAATAAAGCTTGTAGCACACAGATTTCCGAGTCCATTGCATATTAGTACCTAATCGTGTGTAATTATAAGTTATATTATGTATGTAGTTATATTTTTAAGACGTTTTTTGTGTATTGTATTATTTATGGGCCTCAGTTGCCTGAAATAAAGAATAAATAAAAAATATTACCAAAACTATTTATCAATTGATATTACAAAATTTTGCAATTTTATATTCTCAGCGAATGAACTACAGACCAATGGACGTTTGGCAAACTGCAAAATCAAAATTGGGAGAGGAATACTATGCCAAATAGTTGTTTCGAATCCGTTTGTACTTTGTGTCCGTTGTTTGTATGTTTGTAAAAGTCGTCGCGACACAAGAGCAATTCTTAGTGCATGAGTGAAATAAAAAAAATGACGGACTATTATAAATTCAAAATTTAATACGCAATTGTAGTTTTAGATTTTCGTTTAAAACAGATTATTCCTATCTTTATATCTAGTTTTTTCTAATTATCTGAAATATGTAGTTTGACAATTGTTTAGACAATGAATCCAGAATAATGAGCATCGATCGCTCACTTCCCATCTGGCCGCGTCTTACTCTCGTCAATATTAAAAATCGTTTTAGCAAGTTCATGATTAAGAAATAAATATTAGAGCAAGCGATAATAGACTTTAAATCTCAAGCCAAAGGGTTAAAAGTTTATTATCTGCCTTGCAGCGTATTTAAAGCCACGAGCAAAAATAGTCAAAGCGACAGGCCGCTGAAAACGGAGTGAATCAAAATGAATATTTTGTTATCAAAGCAAGAGAGCCTTATGAGTTGTCGGAGGCTAGCTATAATTATTTGGCGGTATAACTTATTAATTTTAATTAATCGTAAAGTAATCAACACAGTTCGAATCCGAGGCAACACACCAATGACTTTTCGAAGTGTTAAAATGAAGCTACGTGGCCTTATCACTTGCTCTAACGGTCACAGAAAACATAGCGATTTTTGTTTGTTTATCGTATGGTTAGTGGTCAACCTAGTGTCAAAGTTAGACGAGAGAAGAGACACTTGTCTAGCAGTAAGATGGCTACTGTTTAAAACTATATAAGGTTAGTGGTCAACCCAGTCGCAAAGTTGTTCAAGTCGCATCATTATTCACGCGAGAAAATTAACTATATTCACAAAGAGAAAAAGGCACAGCTCGTGTAGCCACTTTTATATAAAAATAAAACAGTAATGTATTGACCTACTATGCATCGATTAGAAATAGTTTTAGTTCGATTGGCAGCCTACGCGATTCACCCTCCTTGCCCACGATGTCGTGTCGAACGTTACTTTGCGTTCCAATAACATGATACGGGGGTGGCGTCCATCGGTAAACAAAAAACCAATTAAAACTAAGTACACAAATTCTTCATCATTATTACTTTGATATTAGCTTCCTTATTTTTTTACCATGTGTAGTATAGACATAACTGTTTACTTATGTCCTACTAATATTATTAATCCGAAAATTGGTGAGTATGTTATGTTTGTTACTCTTTCAAATACTACTGAACCGATTACGATGAAATTTGGTATAGAGGTAGCGAAAATCCCAAAATACATAGGCTACTTTTTATCTTGGAGTTCCCGAGGGATCGACATTTACACGGGAAGGGTTTCCACGCGGACGAAGTCGCGGGCGGCCTCTAGTAAGTAATAAGCTTCGCAATTTGTTAATTGCATGGCATCAATAGCGTAACGTGAGTGAATTTCATACACCTCTGCTTACACCAGACCTGATATTATGCATATCTGTAGAATTCTATTAAGTGTAAGTAAATATTTCAAACATAAAAAAAATCGTTAAAATAAAACACGTCAGAACCAACGGCGTTTTATATATTGTAGGCTCTATACATGCACTGTATAAAGCGTCAGTGTATATTAAAATCATAAACAAAACCACCGCACTGCGTCAGACTTAATGTTACGCAGGTGTCACCTAATGTTGACCACAGATTGTGGTTGCTGCGCTGTGCGTTGCTGAAAATGAAAACTGTATAATGCAAAGAGTGATACATACAAAAAATCACGTTTTTTTTCCACAGAGGTAGATAGAGACTAGAGAACGCAACTTGATACAATCCGTACAAACTTCCCTTGTTACATATACCCCCGGTTTCTGAAGTACATTTAGCGGTAGTTTATCTATTCAATAGCGCTTAAACTCATATAAAAAACGCTATTGAACAGATAAAATACCGCTAAACGGACTCAGAAACCGGGCATTTGTAACTCGATTCTCTACCACTATCGATCAGCGACAATCGGCTAGCTATTTAGTTTTGTATGAAAATCTGATCAGTGCCTCTATCGGGCGTCACATGAACAAGATTGGCATTACATTTTAAATTTCAAACTTTCAACTACGAGTCTATTTATTTTTATAATTAAAGTGAGATTAGTAACTGCGTTAATGTTTCGAGCCAAAGTATCTTCTGAATAATCAAGATTATAATATACTAGCTGACCCGCGCAACTTCGCTTGCGTCACCTAAGAGAGAATGGGTCATAATTTTCCCCGTTTTTGTATCATTTCTCATTGCTACTCCGCTCTTAATGGTCCTAGCGTGATGTTTTACAGCCTATAGCCTTTCTCGATAAATGGACTATCTAACAATGAAATCATTTTTCAAATTGGACCAGTAGATCCTGAGATTAGCGCGTTCAAACAAACAAACTTTTCAGCTTTATAATATTAGTATAGATTTATTCATTCTTTTTTATTCAAAATGTATTCAGCAGTTTTGGCGTGATAGTAACCAACAATCGTCCGAACGTTCAAATATTTGCATTGACAATGTAAGTAAGATACGATAAACATATAAGTACATAAAACCGAGAATCATTTTGTAATATACCGACGACAGGCAAGAAAGCAATATTCACCAAAGGAAATACAAGTAACATAACAATATATCAAAAGTGTAAATGAACTCACAAGTTTATACACCACACTCATACGATAAACTCAATAAACAACATAAACGCACCGCTAGGTACATACGTGCTTAGAATTGTGTTTGGGTTTAAGCAATCGTAAAGTATCTTATACATGGGAGGCAATATTTTGGTGGCTGTATTAAGAATTTTCGATATAAATAGACAACGTTCGTGTGGTTCTGTATCTTATTTTACGTAGAAAATACTATTTATTCTAAATTAACAATTATTATTTACAACCATGGTTTAAGTACTTCGAGTTTTTGTAATTGCTAAATGCTGATATTTGATATCTTTACAAAATCTGAGAGACCCTATTTGAATAGCCAATTGACAAAAAAGAATATCGATTTTCTAACTTACTCCTCAGAATCGAACAGGCAAATTAATTCAATGTATGCGTAAAATATATTGTACTGTTTAATTGAAGGCAAATATCGTGAAATCGGGAAAAATACTAGCAGGTCACACGCAATGGATGCCTTCCTAATTAATTTGTTAGCAGAAATTACGGAAATTTTCCAATAATTCGGTAATATACTCGTACAAATTGTTTGTGGAGCCATTACCAGTACTCTGCCAAAGTAATATGCTTACCTTTTACGTCATCACCATAATCTGTAACAAAAGACAATTTGATTATCATATCGCCTTTATTTTATATGAGTTTAAAAGCTATTGAATAGATAAACTACCGCTCAATGTACCTCAGAAGCCGAGGGTTAGTTCGCACATTTGAAATGGCCCGAATAAAGTTACAAACAAATGATTCTTATTTCTAATACACATACTACTTTGAAAAGTCATTGGTGTGTTACCTCGAGTTCGAACCGTCGACCACTGGTCGAGCATACTTGTACGAGTATATAATGAAATTAAACAAAATTCAACCAAGCCATTGTTTTTATACTCTTATCCACTTAACACGATATTATACAATAATAAAACATTACAAGAGTGAAACGATCACATTGTTTTAATATAAAACAAAGCACTCGTTGTCCAATTATGATTCGATGCAATTATTATTTAATAATTATTATTGTTCAGCTCAACGAGCTGTGAATTGTGTTTTGGATATTCCCAATGGATATGGCATTATGAATATAAATGTATCTGTTCACTGACAGTCTACTATAACATTTTCTAATGCTGATTTGTAAATATGTGTTAGCATGAAATTTTATGTTTATAAAAAGCCTCGCATAATTTAAAGATACAATTTTACGGCGCTAAAATATTAAAGGCATTTGTCTTGCGTCAACATGTCCATATGTGGAAATCGCAATTGTTTAAAAACATTTAATGCAAACATATTATAACAAACTTCGCACACTTTTTTTCATAAATATTTTATTTTTAAAATACCTGTCCATTATTTAAATTTATTATTTCTCTCCATTGACTCATTATTTTTGGCTTTAGAAGAAATATTCGCACAATAAAAAGTAGGTACATATAATCCATGCGTAAAACGCGGAAATTTAAAATAATCCTCCAGAAAAACCGCTTTGGGGAGCTTAAAAGCCTGCCAATATGCCGCTAAAAGGTGACAAAATGTAATAGCTTTTTGTTTTAGCGGTCATAAAATTATTGAGTTTTTACATCCAAGCCTAAAACATAATAAACATTGTTGTGTCGTAAAACACTTGACGAACGACACTTAAATTATCGAGCACATCATTATCTTACGCGAAAATTCGTTAGGGAACGACAATGGGTAAGAAAAGTTTACCTCATATAGTGTGAGTTTGAGTGATGAGCACGAGTGTCTGTTCCGAGCCTAGTTGTCAAACTATTTTTATATAAGTATGCATATCAGTTATTTGGTTACCATAGTACTCTGCTTAGTTTGGAATCAAATGACCGTGTGCGTTGTCCAATGATATTTATTTCTTACTAGCTGACCCGCGCAACTTCGCTTGCGTCACATAAAAAAGAATGGGTCATAATTTCCCCCGTTTTTGTAACATTTTTTAATGGTACTTTACTCCTAGCGTGATGAAATATAGCCTATAGTCTTCCTCGATAAATGGGCTATCTAAAACTGAAAGAATTTTTCAAATTGGACCAAACGAACAAACAAACAAACTCTTCAGCTTTATAATATAAGTATAGATAATTATTTAATCCTTATGGTCCGTACGCTCCATCCCCAACGCAGTGGACGTGCAGCCTAGGGTCCCGCGTCCATTATCGGGTTCAGCAAGGAAAAGTCTCACACAGTACACACAAGCGAACACGCAAACTCTGTTTTTGCATGCTTATAAGAGCTCGTCAACTTCCTTTCTGGAGCTTGCAGCATGCAAGTATAGTTTTCGACAATGTGCACTTGCACGTAGAAATGCTCAAGGATTATTTTTTTGCCGATGCCGGTAATAGGCGCCGGGCCCAAAGGAACCGATCGGCTTGCGAATTGTGTAGTCTCGGCTATCAAGTTGACGCAGACGTTATCAAATTGATGTACGCGAGTTGTCTCAGCCCACAATTCGAGTACATCAATTTGATAGCCAGGAGGTAGTGCATTGCAGTAAAATAACAGCAAGCCAGCCTTTTAAATAATAGTCAACGGAGATGTACACCAGTCACCTGTAAATGTAATTCGTCAAAATATTTTCATCGAAGCATAGCTAAATCCAATAAACAAACATTGAAACAGGGAAAATATTTGATTTCTGTCTACCCTCATTTGATCGCATTCATCAAACCGCACGCAAATACGATTGCGTGTTATTTCCTTGAGTTCCGTTCAAAATAATGATAGCTAAATATAATTCTTGTGTCAAATTTACAATCAGATACAGTTGCTTGATTCTCTACCGTAGCTCGATTCTGTACAGAGAGTAATGAGAGTTTGACATTAAAAATGTACTTTATAGAATAGTTCCTACAGCACCCGCTAGATGCGATCAACTTGCACACTGCGCCACGGAGGCCCTCGAAATATTCGCTAGCTTATTGGATTTTTTCTAGGCGGACAAAGTTGCTGACCGAAGCTAGTGAAATATAATTCATAAATTGACCTTATCTATACCAACAAGACTAATAAACAGACACTATCTGCGATAATACTGTCAAAGAATTCACAAAAAAATTTCTTCATAACATAATAATGGCAAACGAAAAGGAATGATACATATTCAGAATTTATTTCATTAATAACAGCGGAGCACGTGTTGTGTTGTGTTGTAAACTCCGACACCCCCGACTAAAGTTTGTAACAATTTATGAGCTATATGCTTTGTAATTAGAAAGCAAACAAACTGAAGATAATTCATAACTTGAATATCATTAACTTTTATAGTATACTAGCTGACCCGGCAAACGTTGCTTTGCCATAAAAATTGAAAAAAAAGTGTCACTTAGGGGCATGAAAAATAGATGTTGGCCGATTCTCAGTCTTACTCAATAAGCTCACAAAATTTCATGAGAATCGGTAAAGCCGTTTCGGATGAGTACGGTAACGAAAACTGTGACGCGAGAATTTTATATATATATATATTAGATTTATTGAAATCCCATTTGTTCTTTATATACGCATTTAATTCGAAAAACAAGCCTGTATGAAAATATCCAGAATATAAATAACCCGATATCCCAAAAAACTGTTTTTTTCTATTTTATCACTGATTTCTAGAGATACGGTACATAAAACCAAAACGTTATATTTATACCGATATGATAGTAGTGCATTTCTAAGTTGGTCTACCAAGACGTTTCCATAGAAAAATCTACAATTTTATTAAAATTAATATATCTTCAATAATAAAAATGAACGCTCATTATACTAACCATTTCCTTGATAAACAGTCCCTAGAGTCCGCTTTAGTTGGTCGTTTGTACCATAATAATGCGATATTTGCCCCTAGAGACGCATTCACGATGAAAAAACAATATACGGTGTTCTATTCCCTTGCGTGTATGTGGAATTATGAATCGTTATTATTATGATTAAAGTTGTATTTGTTTAAAAAGTCCTAGTCCTAATGTGCCTACTGTTAAGAATAGACCTCCTCCTCAGTAGCTCGATTCTTTACTACTATCGACTACCGACAATCGGCTTGACATCGAGAAACATTAAAATCTGATCAGCGCCTATGACGGATATCGTAGGAAATGTTTTAGCAGTACATTCTAAATGTCAAAATTTCGATACTCGACAGTACCGACTGTACAGAATCGCGCATCTATACGTAATTTTTTACGATCCTGCACTTGTTTCATCTATTGCAGTCCGATATGTGTATCACGTATTTCAGTAGACAACTAGTGTATGTCAAATTTATGGTCACAAGTACATTGCTGCTTTGACGTAACGTGTTAATCACTGTAATCTAAGAGATAAAACAATGTACAACATAGTGGCTTTCAAATATTTGTCAACTAAGATACGTAATACGCATACAGAACTTATCCATACTAATCTATCTATCTATCTATCCGACCGATTTCGGCCATGGCGACCACTTCACCTCCTAATTAAGTCGGCGCTGATGCGCACGCAGATGGCTTATATAGCCAATTTTATTAGAAAATTCACGTGTGCAGTGCGGACACGTGAGTTTACCGCTAATATAATTGTAAGCAATGGCAGCAGGTGGGCGAGCCTTTAAATCGTCGCGTTTTGTGTCGAGGTCTTTTTTGCGCCTCTCTTCGAATTCGTGGATCTGTTGTTGTACCAACCCGCGCCATTCAGGCCGCTGTGCTGCCAAACCTTCCCATCGAGAAGGATCAATGTTGCATCTCTTCATATGGCGCTTCTGCACATCTTTATACCGCAGGAGTTGTCCGCCATGCTTACGCTTACCCTCCACGAGTTCAGAATAAAAGATGCGCTTCGCCACTCTCTCCTCCTTCATTCGTGATACATGACCGCACCACCGAAGTTGTCGACGCATTAAGTAGGCCTCAATGCCACCGACATTGGCTCGTCTCAATACTTCGGTATTACGCACTCGGTCAAACCATCTAATCTGCATGATGGTACGAAGGCATTTGAGGTGGAAACGATCTAGAGTGCGTATGTGGTTGCGGTGCACACACCACGTCTCAGAAGAGTAGAGAAGGTTTGGCAGCACAATTGCCATATAAACCGATACCTTGGTAGCCAGCTTAAGGTCGTGAGAGCAGAAGACCTTCAAACGCAACTTTCCAAATGCTGCAGCCGCAGCACTGATCCTGGAGTTGATTTCAGCATCAAGGTCACACTTTGTTGTTACTGTGCTCCCCAGATACCGGAACATATCGACCTGCTTCAGCACATCCTCACCAAGGTTAATAGTGAGTGTCTCACGTCCATGTATGTCTAGCGACATCACCTCTGTCTTTTTGACGCTGATCTTAAGGCCGAACTTACAGCATGCTTGGTGAAAAACGGACATAAGCCGTTGCAGGCCATCTGGAGATTCTGACAAAAAGCATAGATCATCCGCATACATGATCTCTGATATTACTGTATACGATACTTTACTACGCGCCTTAAGTCTGGCTAAGTTAAAAACATTACCGTCAGTGCGAAAGCGGATGCGGACTCCCTCGGAAACAGCATTCAGCACTTCTTTGACTACTACCGCAAAGTATATGACGAACAGTGTAGGTGCTAAAACGCACCCTTGTTTCACCCCACAGGTAACAGGGAAGAAATCTGACTGTTCACCGTCTACGGACACGCAGCAGTGCATATCATCATGCAGGGGCCGTAGAAGCCGCACAAACTTCTCCGTACATCCTAACTTTCCTAGCACGATCCAGAGAGCTTCACGAGGCACACTATCGAATGCTTTCTCTAGGTCAACAAAGCAGAGGTACAAGTGGCGACCCTGCTCTCTACTTTTTTCCTGTAGTAGACGCACCGAGAAAATAGCTTCGCACGTGCCTCGGTCAGGTCGGAAGCCAAACTGGGTTTCGGGCAGAACTTTTTCTGAAAGATTTTTAATGCGGTTCAGAAGAACTCTAGCAAAGGCCTTTCCGGGAGCAGACAGTAATGATATACCGCGATATGAATTGCAGTCGGATCGGTCACCCTTGTTCTTATATAGGGCAATAATGCGAGACACTTTAAATTCGTCCGGGACTCTCTCCTCTTCCCACATACGAACAAATAGTTTCCAAACCGACATGTGCAACTTCTCGCCACCATACTTCAGCAGCTCACCAGGAACAAGGTCAATGCCAACCGCCCGCTTATTTTTCTGCTGTTTGATGGCTATGACAACCTCGTCACATGACAGGGGCTCGTCAAGCTCAGTAGCCAGAGGAAGTTGAGGTATTGTGCTGATACTATGTAGGTCGGCTGATCGGTCTACGTTGAGCAGAGTATTAAAATGTTCAGCCCAACGCTTTAATACATCCTCCTTGTTAGTCAGGAAGCATACACCATCTAAAGACCTCAAAGGCACTTTTGTTCGGATGGATGAACCAATCAGCTTGCGAACCTCGGAGTAAAACTCCCCAAGCTGGTTTGTGTCGGCAAGCAGCTGCATTTGACGGGCTTTGTCTTGCCACCACTTGTCTTTTAATTGCCGAGACAGCCTACGCAATTCTTGGTCACTTTGTTTGACCGCCGCAACACTTTCACCTCTTCGATGATATCGTTGCAAAAGCTTTCGATGTCTATCAAATGCTGCTCTGAGAGCCTCGCTATTGTCATCGAACCAGTCTTCGCTAGGCCGGTCTTTGGTACCCAATATAGCTGAAGCGGATTCCATTACATGACAAGAAATGTCTCCCCAAGCAGCATTGACCTCGCCTGTTTCATTTATGTGCAACAATTTCTCTGTTAAAGCGTCGGCATATTTCTCTCTAACCTCGCGATATTTTAGCTTATCCACGTTTAAACTCGTAGGTTTTTTGTCAGTGGATCTACGCGGTCGTCGGAGACGGAGTTTCAACTTAGTGACAATAAGTCGATGGTCAGTCCAACAGTGGGCACCGCGCATTACACGGGTGACTTGGACTTGACTGATATCTCTTTGCCGTACGATGGCATAGTCAATCAGATGCCAGTGTTTAGATCGTGGGTGCATCCATGTTGTCTTGTGCTTGGCGGCAATTCGGAACATAGTGTTCGTTATCGCAAGGTCGTATTGAGCACAGAGACTGAGTAGCAAGCGACCATTGCTGTTCATATTGCCGACCCCGTGTCTTCCTAGAACCCCAGGCCAAGCATCATAGTCCCGACCAACTCTGGCATTGAAATCGCCTAGCAACAAGATTTGCTCTCTGGTGTTTATGCTGTCAAGACATTGAGACAATTCCTCATAGAATTTGTCCTTAATATCATCCGACTTGTCTAGCGTTGGAGCATAAACGCTGATGACATTAAGGAAGTTGTCTGTATCCAGTTGAAGGCGCAGTGTGGTCACGCGGTCCGAGATGTGTACAGGACATTCAAGTCGTTTTACTAAGTGATTCTTGATGGCATACCCTACACCTGATCGACGAGGTTCAGAGGAAGGGGTACCTTTCCAAAAGAACGTATAACCACCTCCATCTTCCACCAGCTCTCCTTCATCAGCAAGATGTGTTTCGCTAAGCGCAGCCACATCCACATTATAGCGACGAAGTTCACGAGCTACTATAGCAGTTTTACGTTCAGGACAGCTATTGCCATCACGATCAATTAGCGTTCTCACGTTCCACGCTGCAAAGGTCATGAAAGTTGGGTTCATATTTTTATTTACTCTGTTACGTCGACCACGAATTAAGTGATGCGATGGCAGCCGTGGTTACTACCACCCTCCAGGTAAGGACGAACATTTTTTTAGAGCACCTTTTCTAGCTCCCTCCTCGGCTGAGCGAGGAAAGCAGTGTCTCCCTAAATAGGGCTGCTTTGTCATCCCAGGTGTTGCCGAAACCGCATTGTCGTCCCCAATTTGCAATGCGAAAGCGACCACGGCACGTACTCATGCCCCTAGGACCGCCTATGTGCAGGAATCAGACAAAGCCTAGCTTGCATCACGCCAGACCTCTCTACTTCATCCCATCGCCATAGGGCTTAACGACAACGGAGTCCATTTATCGGAAGCGGTCAGTTGCGCAGGAGATATTATAGTGCTCAGACGTACGCGCTAACGCAAGAGCACTCTCTCGTCCAACAAATCTTGATCCAATGGAACGGGGAGCCGTTACGATCGGAGAAATGTCAGATGCAGCAGTATGGCGAACAATAACAAGATCCCTATTGTCACCTTAAGGCATTCCTGCGGTTGCCTAGGTATCTTGCCACCAAAGGTGGACTGCTGTGGAGCCAAGACACAAGTTCGGGAGACGACCGAACAAGCTCAGGTGACGTTGCTCCTGAGCCCCCTCCTCCGGGTTTAGCCCACGAGCCGACGTGGTTTCCAGGGTGTGGCCGCTGCATAACAGCTTCTTGGAGCCACCGGAAGAGAGTTTGCGAGCTGTCGACGAGTTATTTACACTTGGTCACCTGGGAAGGTCGACTGACAAAGTGCAACGCAGACCGCCCACTACACCCCACATACTAATATTACAAATGCGAAAGTAACTCCGTCTGTCTGTTACTCAATCACTCCTAAACTACTGAACCAATTTGCATGAAATTTGGTATGGTGATATTTTAATACCCGAGAAAGGACATAGGCTACTTTTTACCCCGGGAAAATGACGCATTCCCATGAGAAAATTTAGGAGACGGACGAAGTCGCGGGTAAAAGCTAGTATTATGTATTTTGAAAATGTGACAGTGTACACAAATTTTCACGCCAACACACACAGTACCTTTAAAGATACTTCGTCGCAAAAAAAACAATCCACTACAAAAAGTCATGCACATTAAATCATTTATAGTTGAATGCTTTTTTCAGTAAAACAGGTCCCATTTAACAAGTTTAATTGCGACGCAATACAATGTCGTCACCATTTTGTGGGCCTTTGTTTTTTCAGTTTATTTCAGCGAGCAAACGTATTTTGTGTATTCAGCCAATTTTCGGAAAGGTCTCGTTGAGATGTATGTGTATATTGTCTTTTTCCCTTTTTGTGACCTGCGTGCTTTATTTTTTACTAGAGTTTTGTTTTTGAAACTTTTGCTGCTCCTTTTTTGAATATGCTGAAAATGTTTCAAGTTACTAGATACTTACCCATTTCCTGTTGTAGTTGAGAAAAATCTTCAATAAAATGTGCATGTACATTTTATTGAAGTTTTTTTCACGTTATCGTATCTTATGACTTAATTCAGAGGAACTTTTTTTTTGGCTCAATGGCTCACATATTAAAGTTGTCGATAAAATTAAGTATTTAGGTTTGTGGTTGGATGCATCTTTAAGATGGGGTGCGCATATAAATGAAACTTGTGAGAAGGTTTACAAATACCTTAATATTTTTAAGGTTTTAGGAAGTAGTTCGTGGGGTGTTCATCCTAAACATCTGCGTAGGTTGTACATTTCCCTTGTAAGAAGTAGGATTGATTATGCCAGTTTTTTGTATGGCAATAGTGCTAATATTCATTTAAATAGATTAGATGTTTTGCAAAATCGAGCTTTACGTGCATGTGGCGGATTTATTCGTACTACTCCTATTTGTGTAATGGAGAACGAGCTCTGTGTGCCGCCATTGTTTGTGAGGAGACAGTGGCTAGCTTGTAGGTATTGGTTGAGAATAGTCTCTTTCGCCAATAACCAAACAGTGGACTTGCTTGAGAAGCTATCAACTTTAGGTAGTAATCATTTCTGGCAGAATAAGAAAATACCTATTTTAGTTGATGTATACAATAAATATAAAGATATGGTCGTTCATAAGAGTAGCAGTTTAGAAATGTTTAGTCTTAATACTTGGATATCGTCTGTTAATATTAAACACTGTATTCATTCTAAGATTGAACATTTTGATATTCCAAAACGTAAGTGTAGTGTACAAAATTTAAAGTCTATTGTAACGACAATGTTGAATTCTGATTATAAAGATTTTTATTTGATATTTACTGACGGGTCCAAGGATACTACTGGTGTTGGAGCAGCATTTTTTGACCCCCAAAATGATTACAAAACTATTTTAAATTTATGCGATGGTGCTTGTGTTATGAGAGCAGAGTTGACAGCCATTACTGAAGCACTTTCTTATGTAGAGTCTATAGAGGTCAAAGATGTGGTCATTTTGTCGGACTCAAGAAGTGCTCTCCAACATTTGGCTCGTTGTGTCACGGGTGTCCGAGGCATGCCGATAGCTTATGCGGCACTAGAGTCGATTCATTTATTACAATCGAAAGGAATTAATATCAAACTTCAATGGATTCCATCTCATGTAGGGATTTCAGGGAATGACATTGTGGATGGGCTTGCTGGTCGAGCTGCATCGGATGGTATACCTTTCGGCAGCAAGCCCTACCCTTCAGAACTGATTTCTTTCATGAAATCTAGTTGCTTCGACATATGGAAGCAACATTTTGAGTCCACAATGTCAACCAAAGGTCTCTGGTACCGGACCATGCAGCCAGCGCTGTCTCGGGCCCCTTGGTGTGATGAGTCAGGCCTGTCGAGGGATCAGATAGTGGCGGCATTCAGGGTTCGTTCCGGTCATGTGCCCTGCGGCAAATTTTTGAATTTGGTGGGTGTTAAATCGTCGCCGATATGTAAATCATGCTCGAAAATCGATGATTTGTTGCATATTTTAATAGAATGCAGTTTATATAACAATATTAGAGCACAGTTGCAATTGCAGCATTTTTTTTGTCATAATGGTAGTATAAATGTTATTTTGAGTGATCCATTTTCTGAAAAGGCGATTAAAATTTTTAAGTTTTTTAGTTATGTTTTTTCTGAAAATATGCTAAATTAAAATATATTCAGTTTATTTTTCTCTTTTTAATTTATGTTTTTTGAAAATTTTAATTGCCTTCAGTTAGAAAATTAGTTTTTTTTTTAAGATTTTGCACTTTGTTGTAATTTGAGTTTCCCTATGAGGCCGACATAGCGTTTTGTTGGCTAAAGGCCTTGACAATAAATTTGATTAACCCGGCGAGCGTAAGGTTGGGTGTGATACACCCAGAGCTACAAAAATCGATAAATATTTTTATAACGAATTGTTATTACGCGTCGTGCGCCTGAGTAGCTGCGCGGGGGGAGGTGCCGAAGCATCGACTGCTGCTGCCTCAGCCGACCGCCGCCCGGAAAATGGTGTATACGGGGTTGAAGCTGTCAGCGGGTGCGTGCAACCCACCTTACGCTTCTTGTTACGAATTTTACCAAACACATTTTGTTTTCTTCTAGTTATTTTTGCATTGTTTTGTTTTATTTTCGGGATAAAAATCTAAAATATCTTACGAAAATAACCAAAGTAGATTGTTATGTCTTTTCTAAGAAGCCTAAGACAGTTTTACCGACGAAATCGGTAGTGACCAAGATATTGATCATGTTAGTGAAAGAAGTTTTGGAAGTGAGACAGAGCAGGAGTTAGATGACGGAGAACAGCCTATAGGATCAGAAGAAAATGATATGGAAGGTAGTTTTATGTTGGGGAAAATGGAATGAAATGTTTTACAGCACCAAACGGGTCAAATGTATGTACTATGTCGGAAAATATTGTAAGAGAAAGACAAAGAAATATTGTAAGACACGTCATTTTCGTCTGTGAAAACTGCACAAGATCTCAAGATAAATAAATTTGTTTTTATTAGTTTTTTTATTGATCAAACGTATTATTATGTTGTTATGTTTAGTATACTAGAAGAAAAAAAGCTTTAAATTGTTTTCATTTTCATATTTTTGATAAAAAGTGATAAACACGTGTCATAAATAATTAATATCAGTTGAAAGTGTTACTTTTTTAATTTTATAAATAAATATCATTAATACACTTATTTTCTTGTTTCGCCTTTAAATTAGATTAAAATAGGAGTAAACACTAGTATATTATTCAAGAAAATAAGCATTGAAAATAATACTGTGGTAAAACCACGCATTTACTTTCTGGGTGTGTCACACCCACCTAGCGCTTTGTGTTACATATTCTAGCCTTGCGCACGCAGGGTTAAAAAAAAAAAAAAAACTTTTTTTTTTCTATAATTTTGTATTTCTTCTATGACAGTTTGCTTAAGTCAGCCTTGACTAAAAACCGGCGCCCCGCCGAGCCGCCTAGCTAGATTTGTTTTATTATATTTCACTTCCAGAAAAACGTCTACAATTACAATTACAGCTATCGTGATTCTATAAATCTATATCTAGAAAATCACCATACTAGACTACTAAAAAGAACTTTTATAGATTGTTTAACTACTCATAGAACTATACACATACAAAGCTTTACTGTAACACGACAAAACCATTTTTTTTACGATACATACAGAAATAGTAAGCCAACATATTGTCAATACCCTCACAATAATCCGTCTCCTTCAATTGTGACCACAAATAAACGAGAAGGAAATGACATCCTTAATATTTATTACTAAAACCGCCATGTCGAAGCCCATTTATTTTCATATATCTATATCATGTTCCAGAGAAGTTAAGTGTATCAAATCCCTGATGATATGAGTTCTACGCAGATAATTTATTATTCAAACCAAAATTTACTCATACCCGTTCAGTAGTGCGATTGTCACCACAATTTTGTATGAAAATTAAATCAGCGCCTCTAGTGAGCGGCCTGGGAACTATTTTTGAAGTAAATTTGAAATGTCAAATTTTGAATACTTGTTAGAACCGACTGTAGAGAATCGCGCTACAGTCATTTTGACATAAGATACTTACAAACAAACTTCCACTTAGTTTGATGTCAATCATACGGATATAAAACATTTGTTAAAATAATAGACCAAAAAAGGATTGCAGATTTGTACATCAATTTTCTTTCACAAATTAATAGTCGAGGTGCCATTTACCGCACACGTTACCAAACTCCAGGCTACTATTGAGAATTATCCCATTTAAAATTAGGAATGAATAATATTACTTTGCCAGAACCGGGAATTAAACGCGAGAGAGCATTCGGATGAACCGACCGTGACACACAAGCTGTTTGTTATAGTAGAAGAATAATGAAATGAAAAAGCAGCCTAGCATACCGACGACGACATTCATAGTGCACGCGATCGGCATATTTCTCTCTTCTCTCGTCCTATTGACAGCTAAACGTAACGTAAATGCCTCTAATATACAAGCCGGTTGTGGTTTGTTTGCGAGCGATAAGCGGTTTTCTTTTTATTTTTCTATATGCGACCTAATATATATTTTGATTCTGAGGTTTAAAAATCACTACGAAAGCTTTTAGCTTCTTAGCTTTAAAAAGACAACTCTATCTCTATGAATTGATCTAGTATCGCGGGGACTTTTACCAACATATAAACAACGGACACAAAGTACAACCAGACCCGAAACAACTATTTGTGAATTGCACAAATAATTGTTCCGTGTGGGAATCGAGCCCACGACCTTCTCATGCCATGGTAGCGGCACGGCGACCTTAACCACTGCACCACGGAGGCAGTCAGAGAAGCAGGCTATAAGCGAAAAAAACGTATATTTAATTTGGGACACGAATTTGAGCTATGACAGATTAAATGTATTGAAAAAAAAAGGGAGGTATTCAAGCTCAAGAAATAAATTTTATTGTACTGTAAAATGATTGTTTACCAATATCGTTAAATATTTTTTTTTATTAATATTTAAAAGGATAGGGAAATTTTAAAGCAAAAACGAGGAGCCAAAATCTATACTAATATTATAAAGCTGAAGAGTTTGTTTGTTTGTTTGTTTGAACGCGCTAATCTCGAGAACTACTGGTCCGATTTGAAAAATTCTTTCAGTGTTAGATAGCCCATTTATCAAGGAAGGCTATAGGCTATATATCATCACGCTACGACCAATAGGAGCAGAGTACCAGTGAAAAATGTTACAAAAACGGGGAAAATTATGATTCTCTTATGTGACGCAAGCGAAATTGCGCGGGTCAGCTATTTAATCTAAGTATTTGTTTTATTCAGTAAAAGAATCGCAATAAACAAATGAATAAAACGATTAAGTTATCCCGCTGTCACTACAGCCATATCGTACAGCGGATTATTAAAGAACTCTACGCACCCAGACCGAATAAAAATGTACCTATCACGGGATCACGAAGCGAAATGTCAGTAATATATGGAGAAAAATTGGTTTTTACGCTTCTGACTCCAAGACGTCTTACCGTTATATTATATTCGTTACTCTCCCAAATAATCTTGAAGCTTAAAGAGTTTCCACGGATATATTTGACGTGTTATATCATTTGCGAATCTTGTTTCTGAAGATGAGTTTTAATCAAATGGATGTAAATGAAAATTCTGTAGGCGTTTTCTTTCTCATCTGTTTTGTTTCTTATTGTGTGTTGGTGTAGTGTAAATACTAACACACACAAAATACTTCATAATTTGATGCTTTTGCTGTTTTTCTTGTATTCTTCTTGTGCAATAATTCTATTATATTAATATTGAGGCACATCAACACTTGATCAAGCGCTACTGAAGACTAAATGTGAACCGGGCAGTAGGAGCTGCCGATGCATGCTTTGTTGTGCTGCGGCAAGTTGTCAAGGCGCTGGAATGTCACAAAATCTAAGCGACTAATATGCACTGAATGACTACAAAATCGTTTGCCATGCCATCCCGGTCTGCGTGGGCCCTTAAACTAAACCGTTATCCGTTATCAATAACCAGTGCGATAGTAATGGGTTAAGTTTATTAATTTTACTGTCCTGAGATTAACGTTTATCGTATACTTAGTTTAAAATTTCTCCAAACGCGTTACAACATTCTCTCAAGCTATACATACGTGCCCATAAATACAGCAACCAATTGACGAGCAATTGGTCACAAGTCGTGTGCACACTACGAACGATCTTCAATAGTACATAACTAGGTGAATTAGACATCGACAATTTGAAGGCTGTATGCGCTGCATCGGGTGAAATTGCCCAGAATTGATCGCAATTAGACACTCTACGTTTTGAGAGAGGAGAATATTGGATGTTCAATTTGTAACTAAATAAAATGTGTTTTTGTGTCAATCCTTAACTTTTTCAATTACTAAATACAATAGCAAAAACATTGTTTATATATATATAACGTCAACTGAATTCTAAATGTTATTCTTTATATAAATATCAATGAATATCATTGGACCACTCACACACGGTTATTTGATGCCTAACTTAGTAGAGCTTGTGCTATGGTTACCAAATAACTGATAAACCTTAAGTATTTTAAGCCTTAAGTCTACCACACAGGACAGACAAAAAATACAACGCTAAAAGAAATTTAAATGCCATCAAAAACATTCTGTAAAAACCTCAAGTCTCGCCGTAAAAAGTTGTGAGATCTATATAATACCAAGTCGATTAATCTATTTAGTCTCTACTTAAAGGACCTTCTGTCTTAAGTTATTACGTATGTTATTATCATGCCAATTATAAAAAAAAAATACCTTTAAAACAAATAGACCGACCTGGCCATCCAGGCTTCTTGTTTTATCCACAACGAAATTATAGGGGTGTCAAAAATAGCCCGAATTGCTTCGAGAAAAGGATGTTACGGCCGTGCCGCTTTTTTTTTGCTCGACTTGCGGGGGCACTTCCGTGCCCCCAGATGTTATTTTATTTACTTTTATTTTTAAAATAATAGTTCTGTATGTATGTATTGACGTATACGTATGGTTAGTCTTATATCAGATCTCGAAATAGTTTTAGTCGCCGAAAGCCCTTTTTATGTGTCCTGCAAAGCACGGAGATGCTTTGTTCAAACATTACTAAGCGGCTACTAAAGTTGCTTAACCGACCGATCGTTTACTCAGCGAGGACAACTAGCTATGAGTACCTAAATAACTGCTAAACTAACAAAAAGACAAACCGTTTTTTAACCGAATAAACTACAATTTACCTTACAATTCCGACAACAAAATCAAAAGTAAACCTTAACCTAAGAAAGGTATCGATTTGCCTCTATTGGCTTATTTCAAGCAACCGTTTACATAATAGACTAAATTGTTTCTTGAAAGTGCTTCTTGTAATGGAGTAAATTATGCCCGTTGCACATACGCTACTACTATCGTAGACTAGTAAAGGAAACCTACGCTATAGATTGGTCTCCGTGCTATTGATGACACGTTAAAAGTCGATCCCGTGTGTTGTCAATTAAGATAACAGTCGTTATGCCATGTCAAAGGCCTTTCGGGCTGCTTGAACCTCTTTGACACTAGATTGACCATTAACCATTCGGTAAAAGAAAAAATGCAAGCTATTATTTTCCTGAAATATACTTTTACGGTGACACAAAAAATGAAAATGCCTACTTCTGAAGTCTATTTCTAAACTTGAACATAAATATTTATGTTGGGTGTTAGTTCCGTTAACCGGTAACGTCTGTAATTTATACGAGTCGACGATCGTTTGACCTCCAAGTGTTGAGTTAGCAAACTTGACTTGATTTAGAAAGTAAAAGTCCACGACTTCGTTTGCGAAAAGATATTTCCCGGGATAAAAGTATTCTATTCGTTAATCCAGGTGACAAACTATCTGTGTGTAAGAATGTTAGCTTGCGACAAGGAATATTTCAATATAGTTCTAGGCTGTCGTTAACGCTGAGCTTCTGTCATCGAGAAACTTTGTATGAAAATCTGATCAGCGCCCTGACGGACGCCGTAGGAAATGTTTTGGCAGTACATTCTGAATGTCAAAATTTCGATAGCTAGCCGGTTGTCGGTAGTCGATAGTGGTAGAGAATCGAGGTACTGTTTAAAATAATTTTCAAATATGTAAAGTTCCATGGTGTCGTTTTCGTTTACCGTTAGAATTAGTGATGGACCGCCGAGAACGTTCCCAGAATGATTGTAGCAATTCCACGTTGTAAGAATAATACAACCTTTACTGAATATTATTAGGTGAGTAAACATACAAAAAAAGTCACATTGCCATTTGGTTCACTACAATGAGTGTACCAAACAGCAACACGCGTTTACAATAAAATAAAATCAAATTATTTATCATTAATTTTCCCAACAAATTATCATTCCATTCACGTTTGTTTTATGATTATTTATATTCCCCGCGACCTTTATTTGGACATCATAATCTCAACATACTTGCAATACACACGGTCATCGCTACAAACGAACTTGCGATCGAGCCAAATATCCAACACGATTGTCAGGATGACGTGCATTATTCGTATTTTATACTGTTATGTGTCCGGCCTAGCTTTCAAATACACTTTGTAAGTAAAGTTATGAATAAAAGTCGCTTGTTGTTTTCACTTGAATGTTTATATGACAAATTTACATGTATGTATACGTCATGAACTCATGACGCATTATAAGTACTAGCTGACCCGCACAACTTCGCTTGCGTCACATAAGACAGCATGGGTGAAAATTTTCCACGATTTTGTAACATTTTTTACTGTTACTCTGCTTCTATTGATCGTAGCGTAACGATATATGGCTTATAGCCTTCCTCAATAAATAGGCTATCTAACGCTGAAATAATTTTTCAAATCGAACTAGTAGTTACTGAGATTAGCGCGTTCAAACAAACTCTTCAGCTTTATAATATTAGTATAGATGGAAAAGAACTTAACTTGTAGCAAAGCCACTGTTTAAACAAAAATGTACGTAATTGGAGTTAAATTTTCACAAGAAACGTTATAGAATCTTGTTTAGTTCTTTCTTTCTTACACAGTAGTGAGAACTTCATTGGCTTCATACCGACATTAAACGTCTCACCTCCGGTTTCTGAGTACATTTAGCGGTAGTTTATCTATTCAATGGCGTTTAAATTGATCTAAAAAAAACTCTATTGAATAGTTAAACTACCGTTAAATGTACTCAGAAACCGGGGGTCAGGCACATAATTGCAATGTTCAAACTACATGTTATAACATGCACGTAAATTGTGAAATTAGTGAATGAGTGTAAAAATAAACAGAAGGCGATCATTAATAATACGTTTTGTACAGAATTCACAAAGTGCCAGACGCCCACAGTTTCTGAATAGCCAAAGATTCATTATTTTCATGTCGCTGAAATGTTCAGTGTGTAATCATAGTTATGATAATACTATACATTTTTTCAAGGCGCTCATAGCAGCCGTTCTCTGGTCGGTTAACGATCTATGGGTTAAGCAATCTTTGGCGCAGTTATTCCATAGATAGGTAACCGCATAGCGGTATTTGAATTGAGCGTCTCTATTTGGAGGGCGTGTGAAAAGTCGGTCCCGTTCAATGTCTATTAGGATAATAGTCGTTCAGTCTGAGGACTTTTGGGCAGCTTGAAGAATATGATACTAGGTTGAACATTAACGATAAAATAAAAAATGGTATTTATTGCTACGAATACAAGTATGTGCGTTAAAAATAAAAGCAGAGCCAGCAACCTTAGTAGCTAATAGTTTCGAATGGTTATTCGACTTGTATTACATACAATTTTTCAGTACATAAGTAATTGTCATTTACGTGAAGTCCGTCTGGTGGCTATAGAGATGAATGCAAATTGATGCAAATTTATGCAAATTGATGCAAATTTATGCAAATTTATGCAAATTTATGCAAATTTTAATATTATGCATTTACAAAAAGTATGTTTTATGAACTACTATATGTTACATTTTTGCTACCTCCGTGGCGCTGTGCTTAAGGTCGCAAGATTCGCTTTCATAATTTTGTATAAAACAGATAGATATAATTTTATTTTGTGTCATGAATAATTATGGATTCCTTTTTAATACCAAAAATATAATACCACTGGTTAGTAATATTAAGAGCTACTTAACAATACACGAAAAAGAGACAAAATTAGAATGGATGGAGCTACGGGAGCCACATTACTTAAAATCACATTTCACAGCATTTTTATTACTGACTGTACTTCATACCATTTTACAAACTTTGGGATTCGTTTATGAGTGGTATTCGTTCGGAATAGAAATTCATTGGGATAATTAACTAATATCAGTAGTATTAGTTTTTCGATATTAAATAGGAATAGGTCTAATTACGGCAAACGACTCGCTTCTACATGTGACTAACATTGATAATGGTGAACCGTGGGTGTATTAACTATCATACACCTCTGCCTACATCTGCAGGAATAACATGAATTCGGGAACATCGTGATATTACGAATTATGTGTAAATTATATTATTCTATTTGATGTAAAACGTATGCTCTGTGATGTTTTCTAAAGCGCACCAACTATCGCAAAATAATCAGTAGCGCAATTTTGTATAATCTGTACTGTCGAGTATCGAAATTTTGACATTTAGAATGTACTGCCAAAATATTTCCTACGACGCCCGTCAGAGGCACTGATCAGATTTTCATACAAAATTTCTCGATGACAGGTCGGTTGTCGGTAGTCGATAGTGGTAGAAAATCAAACTACGGCAAACACTTAACAATTTATAAAACTCCTTCCATATAAACAGCTGACGCACCATATTTCTAATCACATCATAAAAAAATACACACATTATATTCTGCTATTTATTACTTCCCGTGAACGTATTTAAAATAAATAATAATGTGTTCGAATCAAAGGCAGTTAGTTACGTTACGTTACGTCCGTGTAAGCCAGCCTTTACATTATTTAAAAGATTTACTATATTTATAAAAGCAACATGACATATGACAGTAAGATCGTTGTAATATTCTGGAATGATTCCAAAACCCGGATCTGAAATAGACTGAAAAAAAAGTTAATTTTAAGATTGCAACGAAGAAATCTGTGGAATGATTGGCAAATGACATCTTTTAAGATACTGTTCGCATATAATATGCATTAGGACTTTTCTTATGTTTAGAGGTCACTAACGGGCGTTGTAGAAACTATTTTTGCAATACATTAGCCGGTCTAATATTTTGCTCTAATCAATATCTGTTGCGCGATTGTTCACAATTAGAACCGTCGAGTATCGAGAGTTTGACATTTAAGATGTACTGCTAAAATAGTTTCTACGACGCCCGCTAGAAGCGCTGACCCGAATGTCGTACAATTTTTTTCGATAATAATGTCCTGGCCGATGCGGCTACGGCGGTTACATTTGGTTAGTTTCATTGAAACTGGCCAACGATGCGGGACTTTGTTTATAGTGCCCAAATGTGTGCACAATACACAGGTACACTATCCATTCCTTTACTCTCATAACCTAGTGGGACGGATAACCGACACGACCAGTGTGAGGTCAGGCGCAGGACCGGCTTACGTGCTCTCCGAGGCAAGGAAGACTTCGACCTTAATTTCCTAACTCCGGGCAATTTCTAAGAAATGCTTTACAGTAAATCTCAGAAAAGACTTTTTGGCCCGACCCAGAATTTGAACCCGAGACCTCTCGCACGATGGTCGCATACACTAACGAGTTTTTAGATACCTAGCCGGTAGTCGATAGTGGTAAATAATTTCGATAGGTACTGTGTCGAAACTTTACGCAAAATACTAGCTAGTTATTAAGTAGTTACAAGATACAAGATATATTCAAAGATAAACGAAGAATTCCTACATAAGTAGCAAACATTTAAACTTCCATCAAAACTTTTGATTTACTAGTTGCGCGAGAAAGTAGGATGATATATTTATTATGTTGAGCTACTATTAGTTAGTAAATTATTGTATGACTTGAGAAAGTGGAAATATGGTAAGACAAAAAAAATATTCAGATGTTTTTTTCTGAGGGAAAACAAAAGGGAATTAAAATTAATTACTATTATATAGAATAATGACGGCGAACCAATAGCAATGTGGATCGATTTCTGAGGCTAAGCTATGCTTACAGAGATTGTTCTGTGGATTGGTGACCATATTGAACATGCCGTGTTGTATTTTGGAAGGCACATTAATAATTGCGACTCTCGGCTGTCATTTTCAAAGATCTTTGACTGTCGTTTCCAGTAATCAGAAGCTTAAAAGTCTGACAACTAGTTTTAAAAAGCTATTACCCAGGTAACTAGGTTTTAGTGGTCTGATAAGCAGTTGATGTAAAATACTATTAAGAGGTACTAATAAGATTGTTTCCTTCAGATAACTTTCTTTTTAAATAAGGGTTCGGTGGATTTTTAACTCTAATTCGATAGAAATTGTTCCTGCGTCGCGGGGACTTTTTCAAATATACAAACAACAGCCACAAAGTACAACTAGAAAACGAACAACTATTTGTCAACCGCACAAATATTTGTTCCGTGACGGAATCAAACCCACTACTTCCTGACGCACTGGTAGTGGCGTGGCGACTAATTTAACCGCTGCGCCACGGAAACCGTCAAAAAATCAAATTCAAAGACCTTGAAACCAAGAAAAATTGTATTATATTTCCCCTGAAACATTGAAATTGCTCTGGGGAGTAGACACGTTACATTAAAACTAATGCTATTTCCTACATTACGCTGCTACGCTTCAATAAGAGCGGAACAGGGAACTTGGCAATCGTTAATACAAGTGCACGAAACGATAATGAGGCCACCTACTTTAGAATAGGCCAAGTTAAAGGTCTCGGTTATTTTGATCACACTACATGGTTCAATAACCTCGTAAAACTACATGTCATAAAGGCTGGTTAAAGTAAAACATGCATGAGGTTTAGAATTTTGGTATGTGGCCATATATTTTGGCTGGCCATATTTGATCCGGGTACCATAACATTGGACACTTATAATTCCAAACTACGCACAGCTTCTATTATGGTACCTAATCAAATAACTGATGAACATACACTTTTAAATATATGCTAATATAGACAAATAAACCAATCTCAGAATCAGATCGTGTTCCTCACTGAAATATTTGTCCTGGGTGGCATAATTCGGCACTACGGTTATTGTGGTAAGGTGACCAGGCTTTATTTAGGCATTCTAACGTAAAATGCGTGTTCGCGTTAATTCCCGTATTCTATCTTACATTAAACATGCAACGCGAGAGTTTAGAATTTATGAAGGTGTCCATGTTAACTGTTGCGATAAACGTGCAGTTAAATGTATCACCATATACTGACACATATCGTTCTCGTGCCTAACCTTGGTAGACTGAACTCGTCTCATGTACGTACAGCCCAAAATAGTTGGGTCCCCACGCGTAATGAGTGGGGATGGCCACTTGCCAATATTATACTGTTATCTTTTAAGTAAGAGTAGTTAGATTGCGGAAAAAGATTACTCAGATATTTTTAGTGCTACGTCATTGTAAATAAACCCCTTTAATAAAAATGCTTACGTTCAAACGTCGGTGACGTGACGTAACGTATCTCGACACCGTGCCGTGAAAATCCACGGTACGACGATAGGGTTTTTTATTCTATATACTTCTTAATACATACTTATATAGATAAGTTAACACCCAGGCTCAGAACAAATACTCATGTTAACGGTAAAACAATTTGGACTGCCTCCGTGTCGCAATGGTTAAAGTCGCTACACCACTACCGTTGCATCGGGTTTAATTTCCACACGGAACAATTATATACAGGAGTTGTCTTTATAAAAAGAAAATCTATGCAGACGCAACGTGCGCTTTTTTTTATTTTATTCGGCCTAGCCGGGCGGCAAAGCCGAATAAGTGCAGAATGTTCGGGAAAACACGCAGCTTGTGCAGAATGTTTAAACCGAATTGTGGCGATTGGACCCAAAAGAACCACCCAATCAGCACAAACCAAGTAAGGGCAGTAATTGCTTAGAGTAAGTTTTGTTGTTCAATAAAAATTGCCGAATCGAAGGCGCTGCCGTCCTCTAACTATAATGCCGTTATCTACAAAAACAATGTTTCGAGATATTCGCGAAAAAGTGCGAGAAAAGAAATATGCAATGCTGTTTCGTAACTATTTGGAAACTGCGATTTGAAATATCTTTAGCAGCATCTGGAAACAGCATTGCATATTTCTTTTCTCGCGCTTTTTCGCGAATATCTCGAAACATTGTTTTTGTAGATAACGGCATTATTGTTAGACGACGGCGCTGAATCGAATATGAATGTCTGTAGCAAGCCTTAGGCTGCGTCGGGTCACAATTGACACTTGTAAGGTTTATATACATTCGTATCCGCTAAATTATGTGTTTACGGTGTTTCATTACCATCTTACAAAATGAGAATTCTTTCATTAAGTAAGAAAATTGGAACCATAATTAAAACCATATTTTGTATAACAGATTAATTGAAGGAAAGTGATTGAATTGACATTTGATGGGCTTTAATAAAGCGATAAAAGCATTAAATGAAAGCATTGTTTCTTTAATAAAGGCGATTGCATAATAATTGTTATTATAATAGGGATGTTTCAAAGGTAACAAAACAGAAATTATAATTACTTACTTTTTTTTATGTGGTTTACTTAAAAAGCATTAAAGTTATGGAGTGGCGGCTAATGAAGTCACGGTGTTGTACATTTTGTACCTGTGGTCATGCGACTTTTCAACTCAATGCAACGCGGTAATAATCTGATTATGCACAAAAATTACAAATATGTGTGTAATTATTTTTCACAATCTACTAGATTGATTAAAAAAACTAAATTTGTCATCATCTCTAGTGTATATGACTGCCTCCGTGGCGTAGCGGTTTAGGCCGCCACGTCGCCTACCATTGCGTCGGGAGGTCGAAACATACAAACAACGGACACAAAGCATAACCAGACACGGAACAATTATTTGTGGATCGCACAATAAATTGTCCCGTGTGGGATTCGAACCCACCACACGCGGCGCTACGGTTATGTCGGTACAAAACAAATGACTAATTTTAAGTATATATTATTCTCAGTCTGATGTTATTAAAGTTCAGGGCCAAGGGATTGAAAAAACAACAAAGATCTATGTAAGTTTTATTTTATATTTGATAAATTATCACATGTTCAATGATTTAATATTAATAAGTAACTTTACACACATGAATCAGACACGGATTATAAGCAGGGCGGACATTAATTATGTATGTATATAATTTGGAAAAGTGGACAATGATGTTACTAGTACATTCTTTACTGCACAAACTTCTCACTGCATTTAATGCATCTCACTATTTAATACGCTTTTTGAAGCTCCGATATTGCCAACAATTGTTAATATCAGCCTAGATAGAAGTGGCCAAAGATCGGGCAAATTGGCGTTCTCTCGTGTCGGAGTCAAGACACATTTTGGGCTGTTGAACCAAAGGAGTACTTAGTAGTAGAGTAGTAGCCTAGCCTTTCTTCTATGGTTCAAACGTTGTAGCTGGATACCAGTATTTTACATGAAGCGACTGCCTATAGGACCTCCACAACCCGGTTACTTGGGCTATAACACAATACCCTTCAGTAAGACTGTTTGTCATATTTTCTGGCTTCTAGTTACTATTAACGACTGTCAAAGATCTTTGGCAATTACAGCCTGGACCTACAATTTAACGTGGCATTCGAAAACGTGTTTGAACACTATTATGATGTATTTCCAGAAGTGGGATTAATATGAAATTATTCATAGTTATCAATGACCGATGACAACGACATAATACGGATTTTTTTTTAGTATATCCTTACTTGATTCAATAAGCCTAAATATTTTATCGGCAAGAAAAGTATCCCATCATGTGTAATGCTTAAAGTCAATGCTACGAAGCTCCTTCCAAACAAATCAAATCAGTGCTTTTCACGCGTTGGATTTTTGTTTACAAGAGGCAGGTATTTCAAATCATCCAGATGATAAAGTTTTACTGCACGCCTCGTCGTCTTCCCTAATTTATAATAAAATTCGCATGGTGTCTCCTTGCCATTATAGTAATAAGTTCCTGAAGAAAACATAAATGTTAAGGTATATTTAACAAAAAAAAAAAAATCTTAGGGCCCTCTCTCTGTCATATAATATCCGTCTTATTCATAAAAACACTATAAACCTATTTTAGTAAAAAAGCCACTATTATATGTTTTCTCTCTTTCATTTCGCTAAGGAGTGAAAGAAACAAAAGACTTTATAAGCCTTTCATAACTTTATATATTTTTATGAATAAGAGGGTTAGTATTTTGTCGTCATGATGATAATAATGTCCTCCTAGCCGATACACGGCTACGGCGGTCAATTTCATTGATACTGGCCATCTGTGCAGGACTTTGTTTATAGTGTCCAAGTGTGTGCACATTACACAGGTACACTCTCTATTCCATCACTCTCATAGTTTGGTGGGACGGATAACCGACACGACCAGTGAGAGGTCAGGCGCAGGACCGACGGCTTTACGTGCTCTCCGAGGCACGGAGGTCTTCGACCTCAACTTCCTAACTCCAGGCAATCTCTAAGAAATTCTTAACAGAAAATCTCAGAAAAGACCTTTTGGCTATAATTGTAAAGGCCCTTAAACTGACTATCTCACAGTTTAGAGTTTACAATAAAAATACGCAATGACAGTTCATTCCCAGTCTTGTGTACAAGGGGCGAGCATATTGTCTTATACCACATAGAAAATAGAATACGTCTTCTGTTTTCTATGGTCCCGGCGATTAAAATGGAACCTATAGGTTTAAGTAGCCACAAGCAATACCACAGAAGTAGATATAAATAGTTATGAATGAAGTCTTACAATAAATACCATTATTTTTAAATTCTGCCGCATTAGCATATGATTCAGCATAATGGCTCCAACAATTTCGCGAAACAACATCACA
This sequence comes from Anticarsia gemmatalis, assembly GCF_050436995.1. NCBI lineage: Eukaryota > Metazoa > Arthropoda > Insecta > Lepidoptera > Erebidae > Anticarsia > Anticarsia gemmatalis. The sequence goes on along the minus strand of NC_134768.1, from coordinate 6,702,773 downwards.
AGGACTGTCAAAGTTAACCAATTCACCAGTGGTTTTTTCTTGAGCACATATTTTTGATGTTTTGATCGGTAATCTGTGAACCAAATAATTAAAATACATTATTTTCCCAGACTGCTATATTTTGACTCCACCTCGCAGTTAAGCAGGCCATTGTGACACTGCAATTTCAGTTTCTAATTGCTGGGTTGACCTATGTTTGAACCCTTAACTACGTGCGGCACAGGTACGGTACTGGACTAGTGTGGTACTAAATAGAGGTGCCGGCGTTAACGGTAGAAGATAAGCCCAGCAGTGGCTAGTAAAAACATCAGTAATGGTGATGTAAAAGAAATCTAGTAAGTATATGAAATTACCCATTATACAAATTCTGCACTTTCGCACTGTCAAACAAAAATTTTATCGTATTACACGTTCTTTCTAAATTTTCGCAATAGCTCTCGTTTGTTCTTACACTTCTCCGTCCACTTGAATGATCGGGCGTTTCGAATATGTCATCGAGGTAAATATGATTGGTTCTTAAATTATTTTGTAAATCAGCTATATTAATAGATAGACTCAATGAGACTGAAACAAGTTTAAAGAATGTTATTTACGAATTTATTTAATATATTAATAAAATATTGATTAGTTACTATCTTATTAGCTAAAGGGTTATTGCTCAACATTATCTACAACCGACTGACTGTTGGATGTACGAAAAATTAATCAGCGCCCCTTTGGGGCGCAAGGCAATAATTACTTTAAATATTTTTCTCTCATTAAACTCAGTTCAAAATAGTACTAAATGCCCTGCTGATTCATTTCTAGTAATAGTATTTCCCGAATCCGGTTTGATATTAGAAGAAAAAAAAATAAAGACTTCCACACCACACCCTAGCTACGCAAATAGTTCTGCGTGCACAAATAAAAAAATACAAATTTATTACCGTTAAAGTAAAGAATCGCACAAATGAAAAGTACCACCATTGTTAGGCCTAAGTCGTAACTAGTTAAAACAAGTGTATTAATGAAACATGGGATAGAAGTTAATGTTCTCATTATAATTAACAGCCTGTGGATAATTTGTAATACGCACGAATTAGATAAACAACTATTTTTAAAGTCCCATCTATTCATTGATTAGTCATTAAAGCGAATATCGTATCAATGTATCTTTACTTCCATATAGAGATATATTTCCCATTCAATTTGAGTATCAAAAGAAATGATTCAATGATATTAGCCAGCTTTACACACAAACTCTTTCGCGTTCTTAGGAGCGTACGCACAGGCACGTTTAGCTTGGGAGAGAAAACCCGAGCGATGTTGATGCAAGGAGGCGACGAAGGACTATGCACACACTCATGTTCGCTATCACTTATCAATGATGGCTGAGAGTTTACTTTCAACCATAAGATAAGATAAGATAAGATAGAGTTAGACTTATTTGTAATCTATTATTTATTATTATTTTTTTTCTAAAACCACACCCTCGCACTAAGATTTGCTCTTGTGTCGCCGGTACTTTTACAAACATACAAACAACGGACACAAAGTACAACCAGACCCGTAACAATTATTTGTAGATCGCACAAATAATTGTTCCGTGTGGAAATCGAATACCCGCGACCTCCCGACGCAACGGTAGCGGCGCGGCGAGCTGCGGCCTAACAGTCCTCACGAGTCTCAGTTGACAATTATTAGAAAGCAAGATTCTATTGCAGTGATTGACACCTTACATCAAAGCAGCAATGTATTACAAGGTGGCTATCAATTTGACGTAGACTAGTTGTTAGCTGAGATACATGATAAACGCTGGTCACGATATAAGGGCGGATATGGAGGATAATGAAGTCACCCAGGCTTTGGCTTTGGTGGATTTCTCAAACACCTTTATTACGTTTGCCGCTCACATAATCGGGTCGACTCGTTCGGTTCGGCAGTATTTATCGAACAAAAAGACCGACTCGAAGTAATTACTGCACTTGTTCAGTTTGTGCCTATTGGATAGTTTTCTCGGGTCAGAACTCCACAAATCTTTTAAGCGCGGCGATGTCGGGAGGCTTTTTTCCCGAACATTGATCCACATATTTTCGGTTTTGCCGCCCAGTTAGGTTGGAATGCCGAATCGAATATGTTTGTAGCAAGCCATACTGTCCGTTAGGCTTGCTATACACATGTTCAGTAGCTCGATTCTCTACTACTATCAACTACCGACAACCGACCTGTCATCGAGAAATTTTGTATGAAAATCTGATCAGCGCTCTGACGGGTGTAGTAGGAAATATTTTGGCAGTACATTCTTAATGTCAAAATTTCGATAGCTAGCCGGTTGTCGGTAGTCGATAATGGTAGAGAATCGAGATACAGTTCGGCAATATTTATCGAACAACAGAACGGACTCTAACCACTTGTTCGGCTTGTCCCAATTGGGCTCATCTACACATACTGGGTTTTGCCGCCGGCTAGGCCAATTAATGTCAAACCGGAAATGTGTATAGCGAGCCTGACTTAATCCTTTAGATTTTCTCTTATCTTAAGGGTACGCGTCGGTGAATCTTCATCAACGTTATCACTGATTGAAGTTACAAGTGATTATGAGCTTAATGGTAATATTTTTTTAATAACATTTCTAGTTGAGACTGAGATAAAGATGATGAGGTGTACTTTACTTTTATGGTTTTGCCTTCCTTTGAATCGTAAGTATTAAATACCAACGACTTTATATAAAAAAATGCACATTACCAATAAACAGATCTTTAGAATATAATATTAATCTCTGTATTTTACAATGAGATGCAATTTATCACATTTTAACGAATATACAGTATTTAGACCAACCAAATTTTTTTATCACATCATTCAAGTTCAAATGTGGGTATTGTTAAGCACTTACGTTAATGAAGCAAGTACCTAGTTGTGAAAAAATATGTTGTCTTTAAAAAAAAAACCATTTAACGATTTTTGTAATAGAAAATAGTTGTTACATCAATAATGATGTTCAGTAGCTCTATTCTCTACTACTATCGACTACCGACAACCGACCTGTCATCGACAAATTTTGTATGAAAATCTGATCAGCGGCTCTGACGGGTGTCGCAGGAAATGTTTTGGCAGTACATTTTAAATGTCAAAATTTCGATAGCTAGCCGGTTGTCGGTAGTCGATAGTGGTAGAGAATCGAGGTACAGAAGGCTAAAATTAATGTAGATTCAATAGTTCTTGCCACGTAACTGCAACGGTAAAATTGACACATTATAGTCTAGTAATTTTATATTGTCAGATGTGTTATATTTATGTCAAATATACATTAAGAACGACACAAAAATCTAAATTTCTCGATTTCAGATTGCGCTGATTACACTATTGAAAATATCAATGAATATAAGGCAGCAAAAGTTAAGCTCCAATTGTTTAATAATGGATCTCTGGATAGTCTCAATACTTTTGAACAAGTTTGTTGTGACGTACACAATAGATGTCTCGCTATTTTGTAAGTACCAAGAATGTGATTCCTACTTATAGGCTCGCCTTAACATTGTTTTATCTATGTGAACCTAGTATTTTTTTTACATAATAATATCATTAGGTTTTCTTTTAGAAAAAAATACTCAGAATGTATCGTACCATGATTCCACGAAAGTATCTGATACAAAATATACTAGAGATGCTGACCAGTAGCGCGATTCCCTACAGTCAGTACTGTGGAGTACCTATCGAAAATTTGACATATAAAGGGCACTGCCAAAATAATTCCAAAGAAGCCCGTAAGAGGCGCTGATCAGATTTTCATACAACATTTCTCATTGACTAGCCGGTTGTCAGTAGTCGATAGTAGTAGAGAATCGAGCTATAGTTTTATTACAATACTAGCTGACCCGGCAAACGTTGTTGGCCATAAAAAATAAATAAAAAAACATTGTCCAGCGGACAAAATTGTGAATCTAAACCATTCTCAGATCCCCTTGAACACACACAAAAAATTTCATCAAAATCGGTCCAGTCGTTTAAGAGAAGTTCAGTGACATACACTCTTACAGAAGAATTATATATATAAAGATTTTGACCCATTCTCTTAGGTGACGCAAGCGAAGTTGCGCGGGTCAGCTAGTAATTTATATCATTGGACAACTCACACACAGTTAGCTGATTCCATACTCAGCAGAGCTTGTACTATGGTAACCAGATACCTGGTAAAAATACTTAAACACTTCTAAATACATACTTGTATAGACAAATTTACATCTATACTAATATTATAAAGCTGAAGAGTTTGTTTGATTGTTTGTTTGTTTGTTTGAATGCGCTAATCTCAGGAACTGCTGGTCCGATTTGAAAAATTCTTTCAGTGTTAGATAGCCCATTTGTTGAGGAAGGCTATAGGCTATATATATCATCACGTTACGACCAAAAGGAGCAGAGTGCCAGTAAAAAATGTTACAAAAACGGGGAAAAATTCACCCATTCTCTCTTATGTGACGCAAGCGAAGTTGCGCGGGTCAGCTAGTCCAGAATAAGAATAAAATTCACGTGCTCATCCCACAAATATTTGTCCATAATGGGATTCGATTGTCGAACCCAAAAACATTATAAAGGTAAAGATTAAATTTCTATTATCACTATACAGTAAATACTATAAAAGTTATTTTTTATTAAATGCACGTTTGAGGCAGTGGTTTAACTGGTCACCTCGCCGCAATAACCAAAGCGCCGCGTGTGGTGGGTTCGAATCCCACCCGGGACAAATCTTTGTGTGATGAGCACGAGTATTTGTTCTGAGCCTTCATGTTAATGTATTTATATAAGTATGTATTAAGAAGTATATAAGTATGTTTATCAGTTATTTGGTTACCATAGTATGTATAAGCTCTCCTTAGATTGGAATCAAATGACCGTGTGTGAGTTGTCCAATGATTTATTTATTTATTTACAACTTACAACTATCATTACAGGTAAACCCAATTCGATAGTGCGCTACATCTTAATCTAACTAAAAACAAAAAATAAAATAATGAACACAAAAGCAAAAATACAAAATACATTTAACTTATAATACTACTTACATACTAACTAGGGACTAAAATATGATAATGTGTATATAATAATTTTTGTCAACTCACTCACGTGACAGCAAAATATATCAACATTCATGCTAACCATATTAATTAGTTAAAAAGACCTGACGAGCGGGGTCTTAGCCAGCAGATTAGTCCTGGCGTTCGGTACAGCTAAGAGTGGCGGACGTCGCCGCCTGCACACATACCGATCCGGTACACAAAGGCTAAGGCATCGTAGTACTGTAGGATTGTGTTTAATTCCACGCAATAGTTTTATTAAATATAGAACCAAATGAAATGTATATTTATTTATATTATTATACACAGGAAACCTGGGGGAATGGTTTGCGCTCATCATATGCAGTATGGCCTTGTGAACTTTCCTAACGTATGTGAAATAAGGTTCTACAACTGTTTAGTTACAGTCCTTGTGAAACCTGAAGGAAAAAATAAAAACGGTAATATCACGTTATTTCATAAACTAGCGGATGCCCGCGACTTAAATTGTAGCCTATATATTGCTTAGACTTAATAGCCTAACAACAAAAAAAATAGTTTAATTCAAATTCCAGTCCAGTAGTTCCTAGGAATAAGCGTGTACAAACAAACAAACAGACAGACAATATTTTTTGCCGATTTGTGTTCGATTACTGTTCCTGAACCTGAACCCTCTCATTGATTATTTTGTGAAAATATGAATTGTAATATTATAATATATTTTTATTGTGTAGGTACGGATATAGATATCGTTAAGTTTCCGTCAACAGGTACAAGCATGTGTCAGCTACATAAGTGATCAGAAGCTCTTAACCAAAAAATTAAATGAGAATACTCTTTATTGTACTGAATAAATAAAGTAAAAAAGAAGATAATATAAATTAAAATGGTAGTACAAATGGCGGCCTTATCGCACAGTGGCAATCTCTTCCAGGCAACCATTGGATAGAGAGATTAATGCATTTGTATGAAATGAGAGAGGGCAGTTCCTAACCAATGCAACTTAAAAATGTCCTACCTTCTTTGTCACTTATTACATGACCACAGTTGGTCATGTGGTAAACAGTGTGTAACTGCACGTTTGGTGCAGAGGATAAAGTGGCCACCACGCCGCAATTACCGCAGCGGCGCGTGTGGTCTTTGTGTGATGAGTACGACTATTTGTTATGAGCCTGGTTGCCATTTTGTCTTTATAAGTATGTATTTAGAAGTATATAAGTATTGTTCATCAGCTATTTGGTTGCCATAGTACATGCTCTGCTTAGTTTAGAATCAAATGACCATGTGTGAGTAGTCCAATGATATTTATTTATTTATTATTAGTTGAATTTATTTCTTTTTAATAATTTACAGCAAAGTTTCAATATAATGGCCAAGGCGTGTCGTGTCAGTACTACAAAGGAAAATCCAAAACGATTGATATTGCGATAAAGAATTATTTCCGGGATGACTTGGATTTTCAACTCGAGCAATTCCAATTTCAAACAAAGAATGATGATGTATTTTAGTAATTTATTAAATATACTTTTGAAAATTGGTTTTATTTTAAGTATATGATTTCAATTTATAACATAAATAATATTTAAAATTGAAAATTAATCTTTGTTTTAATTGTATATGTATTCCCCACCTGAACAGGCCATTTTATCAGCAAGCTACGCATAAATTAATGCCATCAAAAACATTCTGTAAAAAATCCAAGTCTCGTAGTTCAGTCACTCTGACGTAAAAAGTTGTGTGATCTATGTAATAACAAGTCGATTAATCTATTTAGTCTCCACTTAAAGGACCATCTGTCTTAAGTAATCACATAAGTTATTATCATACCAATTATATTAAAAATATTTTACGTTTAAAACAAATTGATCGACGTGAATGTTTTTGATAGCATAAATATATATTTCTATGGAAGCACCCTTTTTCCGTTGCAAATTTAAGTTTGTTTCGGTGGCACTCACCTTCTACACATACACCCCCTGTGCATCATAGTAATACATGACCTATATATGTTGCAACAAAGCAAGTTCTATTTAAACCATCCCCGTTCTTCAGGAGATTAGGGTGTACTAACCAGACAGACACTTTTTTTAGATTCTTACTCTAATTGTCCTATTTTAGCCCTAATAACTGATTTTAAATATCTTTAATGTATATACGCACTTTTTCTTTTATTTTACTGTATGCATATAAGTTTATTACATGGATATTATACATATATGTAGGTACCGGTATACATATACATATGTAGATATAGAAAAAAACGCGTCGTTATTTAGCGAACACGATCATTAGGTACTTAGTTGCTAGCCAAACGCAAGACGATATAATCTACAATTGGATAATGATTACCTATTAACAGTAACTACTTAACGAAACGAATAAAATCGTAACCACGTTCTTATCAAAACTGATCAAGCTCAGAAACTAATTTGATAGCGGATAAAAGACATTTATTTTCTAGGGCTCAAGCTATCTCAGCCAGACATTCAGTTACCGACATCGATAGCAACATGACGAAAGTTAAAAAGTATCTACGCATCATCTGTTTGTGTTTACTTTTGCCCGGTACGTAAAATGCTTTTTTATTTCTGCAATCCATTCACCTCAATTTTCTACAGCCAACGCGGCAACGTATCGACCGGCAAGCGTTTGGCATTTCAAACAAGTAAAAAACGAATAAGTTAATTATTATCTCTTTCGTCTTATTATTAGACCAGAGCCGATAAGTTTCGAAAAAATATATCACAGGATGAAACCCTTTGGAAAAGGAAGAAAATGCTTAATCGCATTTTTCGGACAAACTCTGAGTCCTAGAAAAAAAAGTTAAGTGGCAATAATGTAGATGGCGTGAATGTATTTGGCGATTAAAAAGAGTGGCCAGGAGTTTTTTATAGATTGGCTAGTTAGTAGTTAAGCCGTTCTGATATTACCGCCACCAACTTTCTCATCATACGAAGCTATTTCTAACCTAACCTACCCATTTCGGTTTGCCCAAAACTCCTTTTTAATAACTATGTCACGCAACATAATTATATCCCTAGGGATATAACTATATTGCGGCGTCATCTATCGTACTGCGACATTAATATTTAAATCGCACTGGTTTAATTTTAATGAATGGAAATTTGTTTATTTGCTTAAAATATAGGAATTTTATATAACTGCACGTTTGGCGCAGTGGTTTAAGCGGTCACCTCGCCGCAACAACCGTAGCGCCGCGTGTGGTGGGTTCGAATCCTACCCGGGACAAATCTTTGTGTGATGAGCACGAGTATTTGTTCTGAGCCTGGTTGTCAATTTATCTATATAAGTATATATTTAGAAGTATATAAGTATGTTTATCAGTTATTTGGTTACCATAGTACAAGCTCTGCTTAGTTTGGAATCAAATGACCGTGCGTGAGTTGTCCAATAATATTTATTTACATAAAGTATATTATATAATATAAGAAAAAGAACAGAAAATATAGGAATTTGCAGATAGTATAGAATAATAAACTTAATATTTAATACAATCTTTCGACTAAATCATTATTAGTTTAGTAACATTCGTTTAAATAAAACTAGTACTTTTTAAATTCGGTCAAATAAAAATCTGCCAATTAAATATTCGGTCAAATTAATAATTTATACGTAGTGACTTTATTGTAACTATAATTTGCCGGAGTGATTTTCGACAAAACGTTGTTTTATCAAACAAGGTTAAACTTATTTTTCAATCATTGTTTGTTATAGTTAATAACCATTTTTTTTTAATAGTCATTCATGTATCCCACTGCTGGGCAAAGGCCTTTCCTCTTTCCTCCAAACGTGTCTGTCCTGTGACATGCTCCGCCACGATGGACCTGCAAATGTCGTTATATCATCATGCCACCTTCGTCGTGGTCGGCCTCGACGGCAATGCCCACCGTCTGGCGTCCATTCTGTCACCAGCCTTGCCCATCTCTCCGGATGCATGCGTGAAACATGGTTGATAACCATGTTGCTTAATTTAAAATAATTAATATTTTTTAACAATTTCAGAGTCAATAATTTCGAAGAGTTCATATCGTCTTACCACTAAGGCTCCGAGGAAAGTCGCGACGACCATTCAACCAGAGAAGTCGTTATATAATCCGTTTCAAATAATTCCGAGGGCAACTGCACCCCCAGTGTACACGTTTCAACCATATTTTGAATTTGAAGGAGTTGATTATATAGCGGAAGAACATCCGAGAAACAAATTTGGAATATCTGGAAAAAAACGCATGAATTACGACTATTGTTTGTGGACGCTGACGTCATGCATCAGATCACAGTAATTTTTTCTCTATTAATGATTCGATTCCTATTTCTGGTCCTTCTTTATTGCTAATTTAGCCAAATCGAGTACTTTCAAAGAGAAATAATTTTTAACTTTATCGTCATACTAAAACAGACTAGTATTGCTTAAAAGGTCACGTCACAGCCAGAAGCCGGCGGTATTGGTTGCGGTTAGCTGGTTGTGTAAGCCTATTGGAGTGCCTGCCTTTTTTTAGCCGGCTAGGCGTTCCGGCTTTACAGTTTGGGTATACTGATTCAAAACCTGACGATGTTGCCAGGACGCGGTACCTTCGATCGGATACTACGTCAGCTGGCGTTGGGGTTTTCCAGTCGTCGCTTTCACGCCGGACGTCTTGGCAGAGGTCCGCCATGCGTGCTTCCGCATCGAGCCTCCTCGCGCCATGTATAAAGTGACACGAGGACTTTTGCGACTAAGTCCCATGGCGGCGTTCCGGCCAGTAGGCACCACACTTCGAAGGAGATCGTGTGGCCTGCGACATACGACCCTGACGGCCATCTCCGACATTGGACCATTGACCGTACGATCCCAGCGTACAGCCATCGGCAGGTGTTGTTTGGCCTCCCGAGGTTCGGCAGCCCCCGCTTCCTCCGTGGGGCGGTGCATGCCGTAATGCATTTTCCCAACGAACAAAAAACCAAAAAAAGGCTGTGATAGTGCGCCCGCCGCACCTACAAGTTTGGGCCGGGCCAGCCGACTGCAATGGGCTGAAAAGTCCCATTGGCCGTCGAGAATTAAACCAAGATACTTCATCGACGGTGCAATGCCGATGTGGACTCCGCCTGCGATGATGCTGGATGCTGGATGTGAAAGAATAGGGCCTCCGACTTTTCGAGTGCCACATCCAGACCCAGCGCGATGCGAGCGACGACTTGTGCGACCCCAGCTGTATCCAGCACCTCCTAAAATCGACCCCTGTGGAAGCCTACAAGACACTTTTCTTGACCAGCCAGTTTGAGCCGGGTAGTCGATTGTTAGAGCATGTGATAATTATTTCTAATACACACTTAACTGTGAAAAGTCATTGGTGCTTTGGATTCGAACCTGCGACCACTTGCGTGGGAGGTATCAACTTATACCACTATAAATAAATTTAAGCGACATCACACTGTGTAAACGGTGGAAGTCCAATTGCTTTATGTTACGTGTCAATAAAAACTAGGAATATGAAAAAATGCTTTAAGCGTTATTGAGTCATTTATTCGCGAAAGGGAACTTGGTTTATGTTCCGGATCTTAATATTATTCTGCTCTTCAAATGCCCTGCCTAAAAATGAATAGGTATTTAACGTCGGTTAAAAACATTGCGTTATTGCTCAACTTCCCTAAGACCCCTTTTAAGCGCCATAAAAATGCTTCGATATTAACGAAACCGGGCTCATTCGACGTTGATTCCCAATATGTATATAACTCAATATCGGCCAAAATGTACAGCCTTACACCCCTCGAAATAAAATTAATATGTACAAAAATCAATACAAAATTAATGTTAAAAAAGTACCTATTTTAGAACGTAAAACAGTCACAAAAAGTATTGTCGATGGGACACCGCACACAAGCTTCTTTTAGCATCGCCGACTAGCCGCGCGGCAGCTTCGCGTTTCAGCGACTGTCCGCGTTTGGTCATGCGCGCATACTGCTCCGAATTGGTCTAAATAGTACCGATGTTGGTTCGGTTCGGGTGAAATGATGTCGACCGTAGGACTACTACTGATAGTTTGTCAATTTTCAATACCCAATATGTATTGCAAATATAGTATTTGGGTTTCATAGAACGAAGTACTCCAGAGCAGTAATCGATTCTATGGAGGAGAGAATTAGATTTTTTTAAACACTAAAAAAAATAGCGACACTATAGTGGCAGTTATAGTCACGCAATACGTTCACGCAGCGTTCGCAATTTTTTTTGTGTGAAAAAAAAATTGTGAACGCTGCGTGAACGTGAAAATGCGCCATAGCGACGCTTAGAAGTGGAGCCAAAATATTTGTATGACCAGTAAATATTTTTACGTTATTCGTTTGCGATTTCTACTCCATCTCTGCAATTTTCTAGAAATTTAAGAATTTGCCGAGATAAAAAGTATCCTATGTTGTTTCACTACTTATTCTATGCCTATACCATAGTTTTATTTTAGTGGATTATATGCTATATTTATATTTCTTACGTGATGCTGGAACATACAGAGGGACGACAGACAGACAGACAGAAAAAAACATCGGTATCAGTATCCGTTTTTTAGATCCCCCATCGGTTTTTTTTATATATTCCATGTACAATAGCGCAATGCTGTACAACTATCTACCTCTAGTATTAACTACCGACTAGCTATCAATTTCAATCATTTTTTTTTTTTTATTTTTTTTTTTTTTAACCCATTAATGTCCCACTGCTGGGCAAGGGTCTCCTCCCGTAATGAGGGAGGGGTTAGGCCTTGAGTCCACCACGCTGGCCAAGTGCGGGTTGGGGACTTTGCATGCCCTCAATAAATGTTTTAAACAAATTTTTAGACATGCAAGGTTTCCTCACGATGTTTTCCTTCACCGTTAGAGCATGTGATAATTATTTCTAATACACACATAACTTCGAAAAGTCATTGGTGTGTTGCCTTGGATTCGAACCTGCGACCACTTGCGTGGGAGGTGCCAACTTAAACCACTCGGCTATCACTGCTTAATCTATCTATTTTTATTTAATTATTTAAATAATCCACATTGAATAATTTAGGATGACGAGGCTGTGTGAGTGTTGTTTCCTTTGCCTGCTTCAACGGAGGCAAAAAATATATACGTTAATTCTTTTTCTATATGTTTATTGTTTTGAAGACCAACATTTTTATTCTGTTTTCGATTTATTGACGTATTTTTATAGTTTCTTAAACGACTTAACGTAGACTATAATTATTATTTACTAGCTGACCCGCGCAACTTCGCTTGCGTCACATAAGAGAGAATGAAGGGTCATATTTTTCCCCCGTTTTTGTAACAATTTTCGTTGCTACTCCGCTCCTAATGGCCGAAGCCTGATGTCATATCTTAGTCTTCGGAATAATCGGAATAATAGGAGTAATCGGACCAGTAGCTCCTGAGATTAGCGCGTTCAAACAAACAAACAAACTCTTCAGCTTTATAATATTAGTATAGATTAATCTCATCTATACTATATATACTATATAATATTATAAAGCTGAAGAGTTTGTTTGTTTGTTTGTTTGTTTGAACGCGCTAATCTCAGGAACTACTGGTCCGATTTGAAAAATTCTTTCAGTGTTAGATAGTCCATTTATCGAGGAAGGCTATAGGCTATATATCATCACGCTACGACCAATAGGAGCAGAGTACCAGTAAAAAATGTTAAAAAAAATTACCCATTGTCTCTTATGTGACGCAAGCGAAGTTGCGCGGGTCAGCTAGTAAATAATAATTAATCTCATCTTTTGTTTAGTTTGTTTGTTTGAACGCGCTAATCTCAGGAGCTACTGGTTCGATTTGAAAAATTATTTCACTGTTAGATAGCCCATTTATCGAGGAAGGCTATAAGCTATATATCATCACGCTACGACTATTAGGAGCGGAGTAGTAACGAAAAATGTTACAAAAACGGGAAAAATTATGACCCATTCTCTCTTACGTGACGCAAGCGAAGTTGCGCGGGTCAGCTAGTTGCAAATAAAATTTATTTAAAGAACAAATTTTGTTTATTAAAGATACAAAAACAAGATAAAACGCACTAAATTTCATCACCTACTTTAAGCCTCTAGGGGATTCATTTACAAGAGCAGAGGAAAACGTACTTATTAAATAGTTATTATAGTCAAAAATAACGAACTCATATCCCATTCATGACAATTTCTATGGAACCAGTGCCTCGATTCTCTGCTGCTATCGACTACCGACAACCGAACTGTCATCGAGAAATTTTGTATGGAAATCTGATCAGCGCCTCTGACGGGTGTCGTAGGAAACATTTTGGCAGTACATTCTAAATGTCAAAATGTCGATAGCTAGCCGGTTGCCGGTAGTCGATAGTAGTACAGAATCGAGGTACTGGAACTATGATAGTTTTCGAACCTTTTTTTCGTTGGTTCACAAACTCTGCATTCATTCATTGTCTGTAGTAATATAATTTATTAGTATCATCGTCTAAGGCATAAACGCAATTAAATTTTATTCTGTTACATTTTTTTATACTTCTGACCGTTTTTCAAGGCTTTGGAACTAGAGTATAAATCTGTTCATATTTTTTTCAGAACGTACATGCATTTCATTTGTGTCCGCAACACAACTTCGGGTGACGATACATTTTTCGTAAGCCATTGTGAATACGAATATTTCAACTGTGTCGAAACTGAACGTAAGTACGGTTTTTAACAAAATTACTAACACAGTTACTAACTTTGCCCATTTGGTTAAACGACAAAAAATTTGTTTTGTGTCCGTAACTTGTTTACTCATAAAAGTCCTACAAAATTGGAACATTTTTTAAAACGAATTGGCCGTGTCTTGTAAATTATCCACATACAGTAGATGGTCGATGGTCGGTGGTCACTATTTTTATATAATAATACACGTTTCCGAAATTTTCCTTTCCTGTATAATAATAAATAAATATCATTGGAAAAACTCACACACGGTCATTCGATTGCAAACTAAGCAGAGCTTGTACAATAGAAACCAAATTTATTATTTTATTAATTTATTTCTTACTGATAAACATACTTATATACTTCTAAATACATACTATAGGTAAATTAACAACCAGGTTCAGGACAAATACTCGTGCTGATTACACAAAGATTTGTCCCAGGTGGGATTTGAACCCACTACATGCGGCGCTACGGTTATTACGGCGAGGTGAGCAGTAACTGCTGCGCCAAACGTGCAGTCCTGTGACGTGTGTATAAATTACATAAAAAAAAATATGAATTTGATATTTTAAAAAATATTTCCTTGTCCCTCTCTAATATAAAATAACGAATCCAAACATACTTAACTGGGATTCAAAGGAGGGATCACTTAAACATTGTCGTAATTAGATCTCTTGCTTTCTTAAATTTTTATTTTACACTTTGTACTCTTGTTACAGCTGTTCTATTCTTACAAACCGATGGCTTGTCGTGCACATACGCTTTGCCACCCGCTTACGGTGGCGTAAGAGGTGATGGTGGAGGACCGCCGCCGCCGCCTTGGTGCCCCTATATGATTTTTTATTGTGGTTGGTGGGGATAGTTCAGTATTTCGTCCCACTTATATATTTTTTTATTCTAGTAGCGTACGAGGCTTGCTAGACACTCGTTTGGATTGTCATTGTCGATCGAAAGCTTTCTCTGAATGAGAAAATGAAACATACGAAATATTGTTTATTTATCTTGGCGTCTTGAGGTGCTCAATGATAATTGGCTTTCGATCGACAATGACAACTTGAACGTGTGTCTAGCAAGCCTCGTACGCGACTTACATAAATCTTATGTCATAAAGTTTTTTATTTATTCTGTTAGCTTTATTATCCCTTCAGCCACACACCCATATACAAATACATTTTAAAATATGATGACATCTGGCATAGCTATTAATTTTATTGACAATGCCTATTATTTATAATTGGTCTTTATCAGCGCATTGTGGGCCAAAATTGATATTCCTCTTGAGGCATAATCACGGTCGTTGATAGAAAAGCTATTTATTTTACACACTCTGCAATTACTACGCATCACATGGCTTATAGCACAACTAGCTGACTCGCGCAACTTCGCTTACGTCGCATAAGAGAGAATGGGTCAAATTTTTTCCCGTTTTTGTAACATTTTCCACTGGTACTCTGCTCCTATTGGTCGAAGTGTCACGATAAAACCGGACCAGTAGTTCAAGAGGTTAGCCCAAACAAACAAATAAACAAACTCTTCAGCTTTATAATATTAGTATAGATTATCGGGGAGACTCAGCTCTGCCGCGTAGGTACGCAGCTAGTCAAGTAAGGAAGTTTTGAATGGTGGTGTATATGCGGTAACACTGGTTTACTTTAGTTAGTACTGTATGGTAAGAAGACAGGTTCCGACAATTTTGAGAACAAAAATAAATGTAATAGGATGAAAGGGGTGGATTCTAAAAAAAAAACATTCTTAGTGGATATGCCTGCATCATAAAAGACACCTTTTGATCAAATGTCATGATTCTAACTTCTAAAGTTTAGGCTCTGCGATGATTATCAGCCAGTAAATCAGTCAATTAGTTAGTCAGGACTAATAATTTTACACGTATACATTAAAATATACGTTTTAATCAACAGTTCAACATTTTAGACAATGTTAAAAAAATGTTTCTCAACTTTAAACTTTTACGCAGTTTTGAACTATTTTTCAATAGTAATGATTTTTAATTTATACCATTTTTAATTTATTTTTATACCAGTAGAAATGAGAGGTGTCAACGAATGAAAATCATACCTAGTCTTTAAAAAAAAGAAGAAACTTTGATGTGAGATTCTTCGATTGAAAATAAAGTTACTTTTTCACAAATTTCGTGTAAATAAATAAGGAGAAAACAAATATTTTTTTGAACAAAAAAGATACAGTCGGTTCGGGACACAAAAAGGTAAGTGTGCAGCAAAACTCGTGAAAAAAAAAACGTATATCTGTGAAAGATAAAAATATAAATAAAAATTTAACCCATTACTGTCCCACTGCTGGGCAAGGGTCTCTTCCCGTAATGAGGGAAGGGTTAGGCCTTGAGTCCACCACGCTGGCCAAGTGCGGGTTGGGGACTTTGCATGCCCTCAATAAATATATTAAACAAATTTTTAGGCATGCAAGGTTTCCTCACGATGTTTTCCTTCACCGTTGGAGCATGTGATTATTATTTCTAATACACACATAACTTCGAAAAGTGTTTTGCCTCGGGTTCGAACCTGCGACCACTTGAGTGGGAGGTGTCAACTTATACCACTAGGCTATCACTGCACCTGTGAAAGATAAAAATAAAAAACCAAATACTCTGTATTTTGCATAAACTTTGAGGTTATCTGAAAAATATGTAAGTAGATGCAAAGTTGTAGAGGGGTATTTCTTCGAAATTCCATTCTTCGACTGATTCATCTGGCCAACATTTTATTTTACTTTTAGGTATGTAACAGCATATTTAATGAAAATAGGCATACCAAAGAACTTATATTTCGATAAGGGACTCGTTTCTATAAATTAGTAATAAAGATAGAGACCGTTCAATATTTTGTGTCCAGATGAATCAGAATTTGTTAAAGATTAATCAGAAATAGAAAAACAAAAAAAAAATACATAGGCTTCTTTTTTATTGAAAAAAATCAGATTTCAATAACTGAAATTGTCTCTTTTTAGGAAAATTGTTAGAAGTAATAATTTCACGGTATACATTGTTCATCATCAACAATGTTATATTTTATTTAAAAAATCTTAATTCGGTGAATTACGCCACAAAACAGCTCCTTTCGTGCTGGAAAAGGGAAAATCTATTTCTTTTATGATTAATATAGTGTTTTCATCATATCAATCAGGCACAGAGGAATCAGAATTTTGACTAAAATCATGCATAACTCATCATACATATAAATTTCAGTATTGTAATTTTTTTTACACGAATCTATAACCCAAAAGCACCATACAAAGCACAAATTGAAGTTGTAAAACAATAAGATTAACTTTATAAAGAAGGCATTATAATCCGTAGGTTACCTGAACCAAGCACAGATAAATCAGATATTTACTTTCGTAACATTGTGATCTAATACAACCAGCCGTGCGTCCACTTCTAGCTTATTTTTTACACGACCTCCTCCCCCCGTGCGGGAATGCAGACCCTCAGGATTAATACCCGATTGAATACGGTCAAGCGCAGTTTGTGCCACATTAATCAGTATTATATGCCGGACACTTCTTATTTACTTATTTACAAGCACAATTAAATAGTTATAATTAGAGCCCATTTTTTTTTGTAAGAGAACAGTTTATTCATCTCCTTTCGATATAATTTAGTCTGAAACTGATTTATTTAAGGGAAAATGCGACATCGATCATTTTGTTCCGGAAAATGGCAAACGGACACGCTATAATATGAATCAGAAGAACAATCTTTAAATATTTTTATTTTGTACTAAGGTTGCAATTATTTCTAAAATACCATTTGTGCCACATCGTGCCGTTATCAAGTTGGTTACAGAAATATGCCCAAAGACATCGAAAATTTTGTCTCTGAAGAAATACCTAGAGCTTACCTACATTATTGCCATTTAACTTTTTTTTCTAGGACTCGTAGTGTGTCCGGAAAATACTATAAACCGTTTTTTATCCTTAAAATCCTCCCCAACAGTTTCCAACCTCAAATCGCCCGTAAATTATTTTTTCCTATTTTTTTGCGATATTTTCTCACCGGACTAAAGGCCGCTGCTATAGATAACAATTTTGTCCTTCAGAATATCGCCATTAATATTTTTGGAGAGGAACACTACCTGAGAGAGGTTTTTGGGCAGATAGGGAAACTGTTGGTTCATCATAGTATGTGTTTGCTAGGATGTTGTATATGTTACCGGAATAGTATGTAGGTATACAGTTCCTATGTATACAACGCCAAGGAAATGTATAAGAAACTAGCCTTTACCGGCGACTTCGTCCGCCACCTGAATTTTCCCATGGGAATGCGTCATTTTCCCGGGGTAAAAAGTAACCTATGTCCTTTCTCGGGTATCAAAATATCTCCATACCAAATTTCATGCAAATTGGTACAGTAGTTTAGGCGTGATTGAGTAACAGACAGACAGACAGAGTTATTTTCACATTTATAATATTAGTATAGATATGTATTATATGTTGACATATATTAAAAACAAAATCAAGGAAAACTAGTGATAGACACTAGAAACAAAAATGAATAAGTAGGTCCCTACTATCGTTACATAATGTTTACATTTCGTTCGTGAGTAAATAAGTAAGTTTTTTAACAAACTCCCCAAACGCATAATGGAATTCCCCTAGCCTAAATTAAAGGTTTGTTCAAAAGGACCTCACTAACATAATAAAATTTAAGAATATCTGAATTATAACAGTTCGTGGGAATACTCGCTTGTTTAGGATACCTTGAACTTCTTGATAAGAGTCTTTGTAGCTATTAAAATTGTATAAACTCAGTAGTTGGTCAATATTATATTCAGTAAGTAACTCAATTTATACTTGATTACTGTCAGTCAATCAGCGACGATATGTAATGTTATATGTATGTATAGAACAAAATAAGTAAAAGTAATTGCGTCTTAATGAAAGCCTACCTAAAAGTAGCTTGGTAACTAAGAAATATATAAAAAATAACGATAACTTTTAGAATTTATCTAACACTTTATTGTTCACGGTAAAGTCTGACTGCCTCATCCAAGGTTTTTGATTGTTCCATATAGTACTGACACGGTTTGTTCTTGCCATTATAGATAAATGGATCTGGAAGTAAAATATTTAATATTTATGGCTATCCTCTTAAATAACTTTAGCAATTATAATCTAACCTAGCGGCGTAATGTTAAAAAAAAACTATGAAATACCTTTAAAATAATATATTCAGGACCTTGAATAAGTTCTCCCTGTTTCTTCAAAGATGGAAGTTGCAGTACCCCGTTTTTGAAATTTTGAATGGCATACACGCAAGGTAGTATTTAACCTATGGTAGTTCACCTTATTATAAAAAAATTTTGTATTTGCGGTGAATTTTATTGCACTAGTTAATTCAAAAGAAATCCGCAGATGAAGCACACAGCATTTTTGTCGAATAAAAACCATAAGTGAGATTTGGTGACAATGGTTTGTTGGATACAACATGCAGCGACTGGTTTCGACGCTTCAAAAATAACAATTTTGATTTTGAGGATAAATAAAGTTCTGGCGTACCGAAAAAACACGAAAAGTAGGAGGACTTACTCGAGCAAGACCGATGTCGAACGGTAGCAGAACTTGAAGAAAAATTACAAGCAGATAAATCAACTGTTTCAAAACGTTTAAAAGTTTAAGAAATAATCCAGAAGCAAGGGCATTGGGTACCGTATGATGTGAGTGCTTCAACTGCGGAAAAAATCGTAGTCATCGTGACTGGCGATGAAAATGCATACACAACGATAATCCAAAGCATAAAAAACCATTGGGTAAGCCAAAGCATCAACATTGTGTGCAAAATAAAATATCTACGGTTCGAAGCTGTTTCTCTGTAATTGGTGGGATAAGCAGGGTGTGATGTACACAAGTTGTTAAAAAATATGATGTCTTACTTTATTCTGCCAGTACTTTGTGGTTCTTTTGCATTCAGTGGACCAGTTACACAATTTACAAATACATTCATAATACCACGGCTGTTATAACAAAAGGTTTGGGAAAAGGTGTAGTTTACCTTTGTTTCGCCACACAGTTAGTCGCAATGAATTGCGCGCGAGCCCATCGGAATTTACCGGGCACATTACCAACTTTTTCACATTTTTTTTAACCCATTACTGTCCCACAGCAGAGCAAGGGTTCCCTCCCAAACGATAGAGGGGTGATGGCGGACTCAAGGCCTAAGCCTTGAGTCTACAACGCTGGCAAAGTGCGGGTTGGGGGCTGTGCATTACCTCAGTAAATGTATTAAACAAATTTTAGACATGCAAGGTTTCATCACGATGTTTTCCTTCACCGTTAGAGCAAGTGACTATTTTTTCTAATACACAACTAACTTCGAAAAGTCATTGGTGTGTTGCCTCGGGTTTGAACCTGCAACCACTTGCGAGGGAGATGCCAAACTAAGCTACTCGGCTTATTATTATGTTTATCCGTATGTCGTAAACGTTATGTTAAATAATATAGAAAAAAAAATATTTCTTACCAGACGGGATTTCTCCAGTAAAATCTCTGTTAAAGGTATACAAACAATTTTGTAGTTCTATTTCGCAATGGTTTGCAAAGTTTACTAGATTATATAATTTCTGATAGGCACACACTAAGCCACTTTTTTCACCCTTTCTACAAAAACAGAGCACAGATATATTAAAATTATTTGATTACCGGAGAGCATATTATTTTTACACATGCATGTAATTACATAATAATAACATGAAACGTAGTCTATCTATTTAAAAAAAAGACAACTCCCACATTAAGAATTGCTCTTGTGTCGTGGGGACTTTTACAAACATACAAACAATGAACATAAAGTACAACCAGACCCGAAACAATTATGTATTTATGGATCACAAAAATAGCTGTTCTGTGCGGAAAACGAATCTTCGCCCTCCCAGCGCAATGGTGTAGCGGCGTGGCGACCTAAACCATTGCCCTACGAAACATTCAAAACACACCCACGTGTTGCCACTTACCAAGACAAAATAGAAATACCAAGACTAACTTAAAATAATTTAGTTTTAAAGATATCTATATGACAAAAAAGCAGTGATAGCCGAGTAGCATAAGATGGCAGCTTCCACCGGGAACACAGTGCGTGAGAGGTGCCAACTGATAACGCTCGGCTATCACTGCTTAACTGAAACCTAATTAACTTATTAAATCTCGCGTCAGTATCACTTTTGACCAAAAAACAAGATTTAACATACTTTGCCATTGACTGGGTACATACGATGTGCTTGACATAACACAATCCTTCAGGTAAAGAAGCAGTAAGAGACTTTTCCTCTAAGCTCTCTTCGGCAATTTTATAAGCTCTTGTTTTAGTCTGATTATCAACATCTAGCGCTTCATACATGGTAACTGAAATATTTTGTCTTTGTTAACGTGGGTTATATTAATGGCACATCTTCTGTGTAAACGGCACAGACAAATTATAATTACAGATATGCACAACTAGTCCATTGAAATGTTACATGAGATTTACATTTCTTAGAGGATGCAATTTTATTTTTGGTACGTGAAGCAGGGGTCAATAGAAGCTTAACTTGAAGTTTGTGGGGTCGCCACCCTTGTCCCCCGGCCGCCATCTTGGAAAAGGGGGTGGAAACACTTTTTTCGCGATATCTCGGAAACTATGCGTCTTACAATATAATTGTAGAAGCGTAATTTGTAAAAAAAATTCACTATTTTGCTTATAACTTCTTTAATTGTTAAATTAGGACAAAAAGTTATGAAACATATTTGTAGGCAAAATAATTTGCTAACATGTTCCAAAAATAAAATTTCGTCCTCTAAGAAATGCAATATTCGGCCCTCAAATTGTAACATTTCAATGGACTAAACCTTTGCCATACAAAACAAATAATTATAATTATGTAGATGATGACACTTCTTCATTCGCTGTAACATTAACTATCATAAGTGTTAAGCACTTGACTACATTAATAAATGATTTGATTTTGATTTTGACATATATGTGTCGGAGATTAAACGAAGCGCAGCACGAGATCCAGGAGGTGGCAGCACTATCGCAATAAAGTCGCTTATCGTGCTATGATGGAGCATAGCTGGGCAGGAAATCGTCTTGGAAACACACACCTCCTCTGCTATGAACTGTTATTTGAAGTAAAGGGGCTGTTGGTAATCATACATCAATCCGATATTTTTGTATAGTATTGAAAGGTTAACAGTATCCGGAACTTGGAGTAGCTTGAGATTACAATAGTATTGGGCTAGCCCACCACGGCAGTTTATGCGAATTAAAACGTATTATAAAAAAATAAATACCGCTAAGTAAAAATGCCAGCAAATACAACGAATTATACCCCATCTTGAACAATGTCACATTTACGAATAAATAAACGTTGAAAGAAACCTAGTAAATGCTTAATTACAATTTTTAATAGTGTTCATGAGGTTTAATACATACTAAGTCTTAATTTCGTTATCATGTTTTATGTGTTACCACAAAGATAATACAGCACTAATTAAAATTCTCGAGCAAGATTTTTGAATGTTTAAATTAACGCTACAGAGTGTTCGAAAGGGACATAAAATTAACCCAGTGCTGGGAAGGGCAAATATATGTAAAATGAGTATGTGTGGGTTGCTGACTTTGCATCCCTTTAAGAAGTTTGGATGAACTCTCACGGAAAAACAAACATATTTTCACACCTATAGTATTTGAATGCATGTTATCAGAAGTGAATGGTTCCATTACACGATAAGCCAATAGACATTGATTGCGTATTTAGCAATCATTGTTGTGTTTGCTACTATTGTACATATCAATCTACAAGCCAAATACTAACATGAAGAAGTCATTATATTTTGTGTCAGCTTGTGTCATAATTGGTATACATTCGTTTGTTTTTACATTTTTAGTGATTTACAAATGAAATGAATAATTTTTAACAGTTAAGAATAAACAGTTTAGTGCACTCCCTTACCGTTTTGTATGTATTCTGATGTCATAATTATAAAATAAAGGTCACATGAATAATGTATGTTTCAAATTTACAATCGTATAGTGAAAGTTCAATTCTTTATGAAATGAGATCAGTTAACTCATTATGGAACTCTAGACCGACAGAAAGCCAGGCTAAGATACAGTTGTTTTTGAAACTGTGTACATAACTAACTCTATTATTATGATGCGAAAATAATAATTTCAAATTATAATAACAGACGTATCGGTTATATTTAGTAGATGTATAACTTTTGCGTGTATATTGTCCAACAATACAAATAAATAACAGGACATTAAAAATGTTTTCATTTCAAAATTAAAACAATTTATGAAAAAATATCACGTCCTCTTCATCTTGTCATACAGAATAGTTACGAGTACAATGCACCTAAACTTGTAATAATAGAGTATCTTTTTATTAATATCTATTATAATATAACTTACAGTTAAATACTGCTATGCATTTCAAGATGGAAGTACTACAGTTTTACCATTAACAACAGCATCTTCGAATGTGCCAGGATTTTACTATGGGAACTCTAAGGATTTTTTACAAACTAAAACCTCAGACGAAGTCAGCTGCCTCGATTATTATATGGACTGTATGCTTACTGAGTAAGTTGTATTTGACTCTGTATAATATCTTTACGAAATAAAGATAAGCTAAACTCACTATAACAGAACCATTTTTATAATTTTTTGGGAAACCTTTTTCCACAGATGGAGTTGCCGGCAGAATCTATAATAATAATAATCCTTAATGAAATCGGTAAAAAATAATGTTTTGCGTTTTTTTATTTCCAGCTACAGTTTTCGTTTGATCAGCATATGGGATGCATACAATAATCGATGGAAGTTTTCTACTTTGTGTGTAGCAAAATCTTCAGATTGCTTACTTGGAAAATGTAAGTGTTATTTACTTTGCAAAAGCCGAAGAAATCCGAGCATAAGCTTGGGTATAACGTAAGGGTGGATTATTTTATGGCATGAAGGGTAATCTATGTTTTCTTAGTCATCTACTTGTTTAAATCTCTGCCGGGAGCAATCTACTTCCAAGCTAGACAAGAGAGATAAGTCGAAAGACGAATTGATAAGCGCATCATACTGGGTGTAAGGCTCGTAGACTGGTTCAGAAACACGACACTGCGCTCCAAAAGTCAAATAGCAGACTTAGAGTAGCTTGACCGGCCGTTTTCTGAAGTGGAACTGGAGGGGCCACTTATGTCGAATGCTTGATGTCTCATGGTCCGAAATAATGCCGAAATGGACCCGCCAGCTGGGAGATAGTGACGAGGTAGGTCTCGTAAAAGATGTAGAGACGAGTTGGACTCCTAATACCCGCCTATTTACCCGCCCGCATAATTGTATACAAACCGCTCGCGAGAGAACCGCGAGATCGTTCACCATGTAGAGCAATGGAGAAAGCCTTTTACCATAAGTCTATATAAGACTCATAATAATAATAAATATACGAAAGTATAGGGTACTTGACTACCAGTCAAATCAACTATACTCTTTATTAAATGTCAAACACAATTTCAGTATAAAAATACGGTGTAGTGACGTCACAGTATCGTATTTCCGTTGGTATCAAATTGGTTCCGAATATAATGTTTCAGTCTGTAATAATTTTAATTTCAAAATTATTAACGAAAGAAAATAACATAGCGTGAGCATTTTGGATGTAACTTTTACGAGAACAAGTTTAATAACTTTTCGTTAACCCAGTCAACTACACTATTACAGGAACAACTATGTGTCCAAGTCGATAAAATGATATGACGTCACGCGTTTCTAATTGCCCGAGTATAGCGTTGTATTTATATTGTATTGCATTTTATGAAATTATAGAAGTACTAAAGACTTATCAGTCAAAAACGCCGGCTGCACGCAAGCAGAATACGTCACGTTCATGCGCCTGCGCTGAGCGTGACGTACGGCGCACGAGAGAGCAGATCAATCAGTGATAAAATTAAAAAATAAGGCCCTTTGGGCGGCTTGAACAACTTTGACACTAGGTTGGCCACTAACCATACGACAAACAAACAGTGATAAAATTGGTGCACAATCAACCTAAGCGCCTGTGACGCATATTATGCAATTCTTCATCAATGTTTCTTTATGACATTATTACATTAAAAAAAATCTTTAACATCGTTTTTTTGTGGAGGACCAGGCGAGGTGATCATGCCTGGTGGGCCTAGGCTGCCGGCTGTTGTAGTCGGGAACTTGTATATATAGTCAGTTGTAATGCAAAATTCGATAGCGCGATTCAGGACTTGTGACGTCAGTCACACTGCGCGTGGTGGTTGGTTGTGCGCTGGTTCCAGTAGATGTCGCTGTATGTAGCGATCCGCTACATTTTTATTAAATAATATATGTCTATGCTTGCTTGTAGATATAAAAAATTGAGAAGCTATTTAAAGGCCGTTTTTTAAAAAGTCTTGTTAATTATGAAAAATTATTGGACACATTTTTTATTTCCTTAACTTTGTCAAATTATTGCAAAACAGTATTAAGGCAACGTGGTGTGGCACAACCAAAAGGGCGGCGTCATTAACCTCCACCTTCTAAACGAAAACCTTTTTACAAAGTCACTTTTATAATTTTGCTTATCTGAAAAAGCAAATAATGTGAGTGCGCAAATTCAGTCGCGCGCGACATTTAAAATTTATTAAAAAATTAGTACGTGCGGCACTCGCTAGAGGCGCTGAACATTGACAATAGCGCACCGGTTGTCAATAGTCGTTGATTATCACGCTACAAGTTGCTAATGTTCTACGCCGTTAAACCTTTTTTTTTTATTGCAGCTCTAATTTTTTATTCCGGCGGAGGACATAACAGTTGGATATTAGTATGAAAATGAGCACGAAGTAACAATAAAATATGTGAAGAAATTATATTTTTTTGTATTATATAAATTTGTGCATCTCGTTTAATTTTTAGCAGAGCCTCTCCGCAAAATTATCCCCGATGTGCCTTACGATAACACTTGTATACTAGAGGTAGATGTTGTAGTGAAAGATCTAAATGTTTTCATAGGTAGATACTGAAATGCTGTATTGAAAAAAGACATGGCTGATTTACGAGATTACCGGGTACAGATTATGGTCCATTTTAAACAGGATTTTTTACAGGAAACAATTAAATTTATCAACGACAAGTCAAAAATATAGACTTGATCTCTTTATAAAGACTGAAGACTTAGTGAGATAAGTTACTCAAGTTAGTGTTGACTGAGCTTGAGTTGAAATCTGCGACCTTAACTTTAACTCCTGGATGTGAGGCGCCCATAGCCAGTTGCGCTCACCGGTCGGTAATGATCTGTGGGTTTAACAACCGTTGGCACAGTCATTCCATAGATGGGTGACCGCATAGTGGTATTTGAGCTGGGCATCTTCGTGCTTCGGAGGGCACGTAAAAAGTCGGTCCCGGCTGTTATCTACTAAGAAAACAGTCGTTAAGCCATGTCAAAGGCCTATCGGGCGGCTTGAGCAACTTTGACTTCAGGTTGACCACTAAACATACGACAAGCAACTCCTGGATATCACTGACAATTTCTCATTTTTTCTCTATTGCCCAAAAAAAAAAATTATTCAACCTGGTTTTCGAATTTGAGTCTTCTTCGTCGCAGTCGAGTAAATATATTACAAAAGCTTCAGACTTTGCCGCAACGATGCTAGAAATAATTATCACTTGCTCTTACGGTGAAGGAAAACATCGTGGGGAAACCCTGCAAGCCTAAAATTTGTTTAATACATTTATTGAGGGCATGCAACGTCCCCTAACCTGTACTCGGCCAGCGTGGTGGACTCAAGACCTAACCCCTCCCCTCGTTTCGGAGGAGACCCTTGCCCTGCAGCGGGACAGTAATGGGTAAAAAAAATTAAAACAAATAAATAAAAAGGATTCAACTGTTGAGCTAGCCAAAGAAATGGATAAATCTAAATAGACTGCATGTTCCTGAAATACTAAGAAAGATTTGGAGATTTCTGGGTCAAAATGTATAGAGATGAGATTAATAAAAATATATATATATTAATTCTATAACATAATCTAATAGAACCTGTATACATATTTTGTTATTGGCTGTCCTAAAAATGTGATAATAGACAGTCAGGGTATCCGATCGGAATAAAATATTTAAATTTATTATAATGTTTATATACGGGGGATCAGACCGGAATAGAAAATAATTTTAAAATACAACTGATCCCCTAGGGTATCAGTATTGGGGATCCGAACGGAATAACTCTAATATTTGGTCTCTGCCTACCCCCTTGGAAAAAAGGTTTAATAGGTATTATGTCTGAATATTTCAAATGGCTTTATATAATACCCGCGCAACGTTGCTTGCGTCACATAAGAGAGACTGGGTCATAATTTTCCACGTTTTTGTAATATTGTTTACTGGTACTCTGCTCTATTGGTTGTAGCTTGATGATATAGCCTATAGTCTTCTTCGATAAATGGGGTATGTACCACTGAAATAATTTTTCAAATTGGAGCAGTAGTTACTGAGATTAGTGCGTTCAAACAAACAAACAAACTCTTCAGCTTCATAATATCAGTCTAGATTATACCTCTGCTCTTGACTTCCGGGTAAAGCAAGCGTGTTCTGTATGTGTGTAGATAGTGATAAGAGAAACCAAATTTACGAACTCTCCGGATACACCCAGAAACGTTTACAAAAGCATTGCAGAGGACAATTAAGTAGAGCTCGTAGAATATGTGTATATAAAGTACCTGCAAACAAAATGAAATTACGCAGAAAAAACTGCAGTACGCAGACAATGGGCCACTGACGCGTCACACAAAACAATGTGAACGTTGCTTTTATTTGCCGTCTGGTCAAGTGTGAGTTGTGGTGGAAATGTTCGTGTTTTGTGTATAACTAGCCGACCTGCGTGACTCTGCTCATGTGGTATTGAAATAAAAACAAGAAAATATCGCTTTATTTTGTAGCTTCCAACGGACAAGCAGACTTATGTATTCATATAATAATATGTATATTGTTAATAATATAGTGGGTAAGTATATAAATAAAAGAAGCTCACGCAATATTTTTCTCTCCATAAAATCTTTCTTGTACTCAAATACAAGTTTGTTAAAACAATTCTGGTCTGGTTAGCTCCGTTCTTCTACCAGGTACAAACGCAGTCGAACGGGATAAAAAGTTCTATATCCGTCTCCTAGTTCTAAGCTACTTCTCCACAAATTTTCAGTCAAATCGGTTCGGCCGTTCTTGAGTTATTAATAGTGTAACTAACACGACTTTCTTTCATATATTATTATGTAGAAGATGTTCGTGGTGATAATATTTACTTTTCGTAAAATCTTTCGAGGGGAGAGAAGCTACACATAATAATATGGCGAGTGTATATATACAAGTGTTTTATAAGCGTACATATCGATACCTCATAAGTATATTGAGATATGTAACAAATTATATTTAGATTTTTTCCCCCTAATTGTCCCACTGCAGGGCAAGGGTCTCTTAGGAATTTTATTATTTTTATAATAAACGTACCTACATAATAAACCATGATCTTAATTTTAGTATTTTTTTTAACTACTATAATGTCAGTTGACCCAATATACTAGATATCGATATCATCATTCCAAAACCACTTTAAAATCACGACGAGTCTTCGTCAAACATAATTCAAGAGAGCACAATAAAGCGTAGTATTAACTGAATAATAGTTCCCAGAGGACGCCATACCGTCCGTTGTCATCCGATGCATTATGCGAGGAATGTCCCACATACTATGAATAACTCATGGCGCTTTATTAAACCATACATTCGCTTCTATGTGTTAATGAAAACTCAATTTCTATGTACTTACATAATATATTTGGTTTTTTGAAATTAAGAGTATTCTTACTTGATAGCACTGGTCTGTTTTTGTTGAATTTACTTATGTATATTTTTATAAATTGTGTAAGGTTTGTTTTCAAGCTTCTGACTACTGTTAACGACTGTCAAACATCTTAAAAAATTACAGCCGCGACCCAAAATTTAACGTGCCTTCCGAAACACGGTGGTACTGGATATGTACAAGATGGTCACCCATCCACAGAACAACCTCGGCAAGCGCAGCTTCACCTCAGAGATCGACCGGCGTGGCTGTAGTCAACAAAGCACTTTTATGTATTTTATTAATAAAAACACTAACATAAACAAACGCATACGATGATCGAAAGCAAAATGCACGTAATCTGCGCACGCGCAGTCAGGGTCGGAGTCATTGAGCGCTTGTTACCTACACAATTATTGTGAATCGTACATTACGTTACATAATAGCTACTGGTTCACTTTTGTTTCGATTCTCTATAAATTGTGGACGAGGATTTTATGTACTTCAAACTCATACTTATATATATATATACATACTTATACATACCTTAATACATACTTTATACATAGTTAAAGTCAAATCTGATAGGAAACCATAAAAAAAGTAAATTAAATTAATTACCACTGTTCAAACCTTATTTTTGTCAACTGGCAACTCAAATGTTTTGGCGCTGTTAACCTTCGGCATCTACAGTGAGGTACCTATATTGTATCTTTGGGTCTGATCGATCCCACCCAGGATTAGCCACAAAGACTGGATATAAAAAACTAGCTGACCCGCGCAACTTCGCTTGCACATAAGAGAAAATGGGTCATAATTTTCTCTTATTGTAATATTTTTCGTTGCTACTCTTATATAATAGCCAGCCATAGTCTGTGATGTTATATAATAGCCTTAAGCCTTTTTCGATAAATAGTCTATTCAGCACAAAAATAATTGTTCAATTAGAACCAGTAGTTCCTGAGATTAGCGCGTTCAAACAAAGAAACTCTTCAGCTTTATAATATTAGTAAAGATAATAAAAGAAGTAAATATTAACGTATTTAAAAATAACAATAACAAACGTTTCCCATGAATATTTTTTACACTTTGAACGTGAACAATACTTTCCAATACTATTTATTACCTTACAACACATTTAACAAATATGAGTAGAGTAAATAACTATATATTCGCTTAGCCTTTGTTCCAAACTATGTTGGAGTCAGCTTCCAGTCTCACCGGATGCAGCTGAATACCAGTGTTTTACATAGAGCGACTGCCTATCTGACCTCCACAACCCAGTAACTTAGGTATTAACACGATACCCTTCGGTAAGACTGGTTGTCAGACTTTCAAGCTTCTGACTACTGTTAACGACTGTCAAAGATCTTCGAAAATGACAGCCGGGACCCACAATTTAACGTGCCTTCCGAAACACGGAGGAACTCGATATGTATAAGATGGTCACCCATCCACGGAACAACCTCGGCAAGCGTAGCTTAACCTCAGAGATCGATCCGTGCGGCTGTTGTAAACTAAGCCACGAGCTCCTCTAAATAACTAAGGTTTCAAATCGAATTAGTGTCAATGATTATAATAATGTATCACAGTTTTGTAAGGTTTACGAAATACGACATATACGTTCGTGCCCAATTTCTAACCACGGGATATACTAAAACATATCGATCAAATTGCTCCTCCTTCCTGTAGCTAGATTCTCTAATACTATTGACTTCCGACAACCGACCTGTCATCGAGAAATTTTGTATAAAAATCTGATCGGCGCCTCTGACGGGTGTCGTAAGAAATATTTTGGCAGTACATTCTAAATGTAAAAATTTCGATACTCAACAGTACCGAATGTGAACGCGCTACTGAAGTCTTTAATGTTTTGAGACACAGGCGTCAAAATTATTTATCACCATAGATGTCAGTAGTTTCTGACAAATTGTGTTGTGTTGAGCAGACTTTTGTCTCCGATTATTGTCATGAGACCAATGGGGTTTTCTAACTCATTGTCTTCAGAATTTGTACGTACACCATAATTTTGGTAAACATGTTTTTTTGCTGATGATTTTTTTTGGTTGCTGCATAAATAAATTTAACCTATTGATGTGTCTGCTGGGCAAGGGTCCCGTAATGATGAACGAGTCTCAGGAACTGCTGGTCCGATTTAAAAAAATCTTTCAGTGTCATATAGCCCATGTATCGAGGAAGGCTATAGACTATATATCATCACGCTACGACCAATAGGAGCAGAGTAACATTAAAAAATGTTTCAAAAACGGGGAAAATTATGACCCATTGTCTCTTATGTGACGCAAGCGAAGTTGCGCAGGTAATAATTGAATAAGTGTATTACGCATTCAAAAAAATAATTATTTACACACCTATGATTATTCAAAAAAGGCATAATAAATTGCAAGAATTGACTTAAAGCAAATCATGTTCTCTCATTTCTAATTCAAACCATGGGGTAGTCTCGTAAATGCATTATTATGTTCAAAGCAATTCAATTTCAAATCGTAATCAAGCCTATACAATCGTGGTATAAGTTACAAGCATATTACATTGGACAGCGGTAACAATTGATCTTCAAATAGGGTGCAAATGAGGTGCAAATTGTGACCTGCATGTCAAAGGGTTCTACTGAGGTTATCAGTCAGTCATCTATACTAATATTATAAAGCTGAAGAGTTTGTTTGTTTGTTTGTTTGAACGCGCTAATCTCAGGAACTGCTGATCCCGATTAGAAATATTGTTTCAGTGTTGTATAGTCCATTTATCGAGGAAGGCTATAAGCTATATAACATCACGCTGCGACCAACAGGAGCGGAGTAGTAGTAAAAATGTTACAAAAACAAAGAAAAATATGACCAATTCTCTCTTATGTGACGCAAGCGAAGTTGCGCGAGTCAGCTAGTGAGAAATACACTGCAACTAAGACAGTCAGATGTGAACTATAGTAAATGAATATTTTTTAAAGCGGAACATTGAATGTCGGCAATTTGTTGATTTTTGTACAACACTGTATAGTTAAATACTGTTGAAAAATAAGTTCCACAAAAAAATTCATTTTTTTTAAAGTATGCAATATGGTCATTTAATAATAAAACACACATTGAACAATAAAAAAATTGTAACAAAAAATTCAACGGTAATTAATATTTAAAATAACTAGTTTTATAGTTGTCCGCACACTCTTCCGCGAATGTTTCTATCGTAATTAAGTTTTTTAACGAACATTTTTTTAGGAAAAGTTTTAAAGATAGCAGCGGCTGTCGTCATTGGCTGCTTCACGTCAGTAGCCGCCTTTACACACACATTCTATGGAGCAAAATTCAGTTGAGCGAAGCCGGATTTTCATCTAGTATATTATATAAAATCACACCTTTTTCCTTTCTGAGACTAGAAAGAAAAATAAAATCCTTAAATAATTTGAACGATGGTCAACACAAGAGTCTATAGATATGTAAATCATTTTGACCAGTCAGTGGCATGTCGAAAGGCGCAAGCAGCCGAATATTGGCCTTCAGTAACACGTACCTACAAAACAATAGTAATGCAAATTTACGAATATTTATTAGTAGCGTGTAGTTTTAAAGATGACAACTATATTATGAACGGAGTTGGAACACAAAGGACGAAGACGTAGATTGTACTAAGATCAGTTGAAGTTTTTAGAACGATTTTTGTTTCTATGCGGTTGAGTGGGTATTTGTGAAAAATGTCTTATGTTCAGTTTGTGTCTTCTTAACTTGACAAATTCCCGTTTTATATTTGACGAGCAGTAGCGCGATTCTCTACAGTCGGTGCCACGGAATAACTAACACGAGAGAAAAGGGCATGTCGTACTATTTCCTTGAAGATGGTTGTCGCCTAAATCAGCCGATGACATTTATCGCATACTGAAATAAGAAAAGGAATAAACGACGGTTTTTGGCCTGGTCGGTAAAATATCTATATATGTATATTATTATACGTACCTATGTATTAAAAAGTATACAAGTACCTATGTTTATCAGTTATTTGGTGACCATAGTACAAGCTTCGTCTAGTTTGGAATTAAATGACCGAGTATAAGTTGTCCAATGATATTCATTTGTTTAGATATTAGATGGGAATGTGTTTCATACACATTTTAATCTAAATAAATACATACTAAGATACACAAATATTTTTATATACCTATTTAGTATGTTTTTTTTATAACTGCCTCTGTGGCGCGGTCGGTAGTATATGCGTCTGCCGTGCGAGAGGTCTCGGGTTCGAATCCTGGGTCGGGCCAAAAAGTCTTTTCTGAGATTTTCTGTTAAGAATTTCTTAGAGATTGCCCGGAGTTGGGAAGTTGAGGTCAAAGACCTCCGTGCCTCGGAGAGCACGTAAAGCCGTCGGTCCTGCGCCTGACCTCTCACTGGTCGTGTCGGTTATCCGTCCCACCATACTATGAGAGTAATGGAATAGAGAGTGTACCTGTGTATTGTGCACACACTTGGACACTATAAACAAAGTCCTGCACAGATGGCCAGTTTCAATGAAACTGACCGCCGTAGCCGTATATCGGCTAGGAGGACATTATTATTATGTTTTTTTTTATTGAAAAATTCTAAACACATAGGTAAATAATATCAATATAATTATGAATATCGCAAAAAAGAGAAAGATTGCTGTCTCACTGCAGGGCAAGGGTCTCCTCCCAAACGAAAGGGAGGAGACTTAACCTTTTTTACTTCGTTAAAATATATATCATGCTGATATTGGAGCATAAACATACATTGAAATAGAATAATTAAAACAAGGATATGCGTAATAAATTATTGCAAAGTCGATCATTATAATGACTAATAGATCATTAAATTGTACGGTATGAATGAACGCGGGACGTGACAGAATTGATAACTATCGTTTAAGTATCCAGATCAGGTTCGTATGAGCTGTCTATTATTATGGATTAACGTAATGGATATCGATAAGACGCTATAAAATTGACATTAAGGAACCCTTTTTCGTATAGTGTAACATAGTAGGCGCCCATTGATTTCGAGTAAAATAGAACAGCGCTATCACGTTGACAATTATTTGAAAACCACTGTGCTGTACATTGTTTTCTTTCTTAGATAAGAGTGATTAGCACGTTATATCAAAGCAGCAATGTACTGAATAGTGACCATCAAGTTGGCGTACACTAGTTGTCAACTGAGATACGTGATAAACCCGCTGAGCTTCAATAAAATTGTTAAAGCAACATTAGCAAAAAAATAGTTTTTTGTTTTAAGAGTGCGTGATAAGCCTTCCCGCGCCTCAGTAATGGGTATTTTATGAACATTATCCTTTTTTTCTTATATTAACATTAAACGAATATCCAATATGCAAAAATAGTTTACAAACGTAAATATAAAACTTTTAAGATTGTCCTTCTCAAAAGTCTATAAAGTAACAATGTAAACGTTACGTCCTTTTCTATCATGAACTTAATACATACATCTATCTCTTTTTGTACGGTACATTGTATACTATCGGAAATAATACTCGGCTCTCCTATTATGTATGGTAACTGACATGCACAGATAACACGAGACGGATAGTTTTGTGTAGTATTGATTCAAGCCCGAATCATTGGACATGTCGAACCATGGACTGACTTTGACATGCTCAATAGTCATGTCAGTCGTAGTTTGTGTTCAACCATTAACTAGCTGACTCGCGTGACTCCGCTTGTGGACATTTCAGTAAATATCGATATAAATAAAATATATTCTGTTTATATACATAGTTAGTTTATCCAACTGGGTTTTTGTTGTGACTTAACGATTGTTTTCTTAATTGACAATGAACGAAACTGGCTTTTTGATTGTCCTCCGAAGCACGGAAATTTATAATATCATAAATGCATACCTATTATTACCTATTATATTATTTGTATAGTTAGTGGCCAACTCAGTGTCAAAATTTTAAAGTCATGCGCTTTGTCATGTTTTAATTTATAAATGACAAAGGAAAAATCAGTGAAAGGTATTATAACATCAAGTTGCAAGAGTTTAAGATTGTTAAATAAATATAATTGATTAGTAGCAAAGATAATGAATTAGGTAGATTTAACCAATATTTGAAGTATTCAATTAAAATGAATATGACGTCCGTATCCATTACATTGAATATGAATTTGTATTTATTATAATAGACATAATATATGATATCGATTACTGAGTGTCTCTATTATGCTTCAAACAAGTAAATGTATATCAAAATGTAATAGTACGTTGAAAGAATATTTGATATCAGAGGACCAATATTTGGTATAAGAACGGTTAAAATATTGTAGAAGATAATAACATATTCTAAAAATGTTATTTTTTTTAAATGATGCTCTTACATCAATCTGATACTGTCATTTCCATTATCAAGACCTGTCGCGCTGATTAAAATTTATTACAAAAGTATTTTTCTGTCACCGAGACAACTTATACACTAATGACTGTGTGCGACTATCATAAATAGTATTTTTTTCTGTGTTCATTATTCAATTTTTGCAAAGATCAAAATAAAGGTTATCAAAAAAATTACCAGCTGTAATATACTTTTTTTAAAGACAACTCCCGCACCAGTATTTCCTCGTGTGTCGCGATGACTTTTACAAACATAAATACAGCGAATACATAATACAACCAGACCCGAAACAACTATTTTTGGAATGTACAAATAATGTTCCGTGTGGGCATTGAACCCACAACCTCTCTACGAAATGGTAACGGCGTGGTGACCTTAACCACTGCGCCAAGGAGGCAGTCAAATATTGGGGTACTGACTACAGTGCAGGAAGAAGTGTGGCTTCGCTGGGCGAGCTGTTGCTCGACTTTTAAAAAGTTAGCTATGTAGTGTCTGAGTTTTCCTTCAGAGCAAATAAACTGTTTATTTTTTAATAGATATTTACCCTTAGCACCCCTTCCGCGATGTTAAGCTTATTCTGAAACAATAAAAAAATAATTTCTTAGACATATTTTTCGCATACATTATAAATGCCATTTTATGGCAATAGAGTCACCTCATATTAAAAGATATCAATAATACTATTGAGGTGTAGGACCTTATTTTATACACCTTTGCTAAACTCTTCGGATATAAGGAGAATGATGCTAGGCATTTCCACGTATTTCATACCCAAAAAAATATATACATAAATAGCTCGGATTATCTGCTTTTAAAATCAGGTAATAAATGCAGTAGTTTAACCACGACGATCGTTTCCCACGTCTGGAGGGCTATCACGTATCTCAGTTGACATCTAGTGTACGTCAAATTGATGATCACTATTGAGTACATTGCTGCTTTGACGTAACGTGCTGATCACTATAATTTATGTCTCTTAAGAGCAGGCAAAGGCCGCACTTTGCCAGCGTGCTCGACTCATGGCACACTCTCACTCGTTTGGGAGGAGTCCCATGCTCAGCCTTGGGACGACTGTCAGTAAAAAAAAACAAATTTAAAAGAATTTCGCCACTTTCATTGCTAAATATAGAAATCTTAATTGCTACAGATTTACAATTTGTCTTTGAAAGAAAAGAGTACATTGCCTTGATAAAAAGTTCATTCGTTCATTCACAGAAAATACAGCTTTTTAAATATCTTAAAAGTCGTAGGCTAATGAACTGGGGACTAATTTTGGCATGCAATAAAAAACAAACATCAAACCGATTATCTCTATTGGCTTTGTGATCAAAATTCTTGAGGGTCGATGTCGATAAAAATGTTTTTAAAAAATCGTTTCATTGATGTGATCTGTGTTCGAAAAACAGTCTTTATGGCCATTAACTACGTACATAATATTACAGCTTTAAGTCCCATGTGATAGGGGTCGAGCCTATTGCCATTAACCATGTTACCAAACTTAACTGTAGTAAATAAAAGTAAATACCAGTTTTACTTGGTCTTTGTCACACCTGGGAATCGAACTAGTGACCTCATAATCAGCTGTCGTATACACTGCTGGCCGCGCCACAGCGGCATTACACAGTTGATAAATTTTATGTTCAAGAAAATTGTCTTCATCATCATCAACCAGAGAATATAATATATTAGCTTAGCCTTTGTTTCAAACTATGTCGGAGTCGGCTTCCAGTCTCATCGGATGCAGCTGAATACTAGTGTTTTACATGGAGCGACTGCCTATCTGACCTCCTCAACCCAGTTACCTAAGTTATAACACCATACCCTTCGGTAAGACTGGTTGCCAGACTTACAAGCTTCTGACTACTTAACTGCTAACGACTGTCAAAGATCTTCGAAAATGACAGCCAATTAAACGTGCCTTCTGAAACACGGAGGAACTCGATATGTGTAAGATGGTCACCCATCCACAGAAAAACCTCGGTAAACGTGGCTTAACCTCAGAGATCGATCTGTGCGGCTTTTGTTAACTAAGCCACGAGCTCCTCTCCTCGAGTCATATCATCAACCAAAGAAATCTATCAAAAATATGATTCGTTCAAACAAATCGCTACTTCGGGGAAGAAAGGGCGTAAAAGCCACTTTTGGCCAAAATGAGTTAATAATGCAACTTTGTTTAGTTTTCGACGCTCTATCGATCTGTATATTTAAAATTTCAATATTTCCAAAAAATTGGCTTTTACTCCCATGATTTTTTTCTCACCAAAACCATTTTTATTAAAAAAAATTGACGTATATGACATTATTTAATTATTTCAAATTAATAAGGGCGTATCACCATAGTATGAAAGAATATTTGGTCGTAAATACAATATTTATTACGTATAAATTAACTAAAATTGATAAAATAGTATAAAATAATGGTATGTTTGTAATTTATTCTACTAGGTAGGTATTGGTGTATTAAATAAGTAAATTTAGTTAAGATGCAAATCAGTTTTATTCATTCATAAATCAAATCAAATTGACAATATTTAGTAATCTTCTTTTTTTTCTATTTCCTTTTCTGTTTTTTGTTTCGTTTTCTTACTTTTTATTAGATGATAGTAATTATTTATCACAGTTAACTTAAAATTTAAATTAATGAAAATAATCAAAGTTCAATTCAATTAAATCTTTTCTTTTGTTTCACTATTCATGAATCGTGTGCATTTAACTTAACAGGTAGGTAACCTAATTCGTTATAATAAATTTTGTAATATAGAACTATGATAAATCAGATAATAATAATTATTATGCTATTATTTTGAGCTTTTATGCACCTTAATTTCAATATTCACCACATTAAATCTTACAAAATTATAATAATTGTAGGTTTACTCACGATAATTGTTATAAGTGGTGCAGTCATTACGACCTTTTCACTGTCTAAAGATGGTTTATACGACACGATGTATGTTAGCATTATAGATATTTGTGGATTTACGTCCTATAGTACGTATTTATAGACGGTGTAAAAGCCATTTTTATTAAAATTTTGGGTCGTAAATCCATCCTATCTTCTAAACCATAAGGTCTACTTAAAATTAGGCTTCTTGATATTAAAGAGCACTTAAATGCAAGTAAATATCACCAATTCATTCGAATTTAACTCTATTGGAAAAAAAGTTATTTTCCAAAATTTAAAAAAAAAATCGTTTTTTCGCTCCCCTGTAAAGTTGCTATTTTGGCTTTTACGCCCTTTCTTCCCCGAAGTAGCGAAATAGCAAACAATAAACGTGAGACACACGCGAACTTGATCTCGTTGCCAAAGTATTTGAAGCACTCGTCCTCTCAAGTGCATTCAGTTACCTTCACCTTGCACTTCACGCCGTTTGTGTTCACCACGTGGGAAATAAAACGGATTTATGGACTAACTTTTGAGTTATTTCGACGCACATTATTATGTGCAGTCTCGAGCAAATACATGTAGGTTGACTCTTAAATGCTGTCAAATAAGACGTTTTGTGGTAGCTTCGATATTTTGGTAGCGGTGAGAAAAAAAATATAGATTTTTTAAACAATTATAATAATTGTTTAAAAAATCTATATTTTTTTCTATATTTTGTCTATATTTTGATACTGTTTAGACAGAAAATATTTAGTATTATTCTATTGAGCAAAATCCGAAATGAATCGATATTAACCATTATTTCTCGTATTTTTCGAAAGGCACTAACAACTGACATAGTCATCATACAGAATAGCACATATAACGGAATCGATCCGAATCAGCAGAACATTCAATAAAAATAAATACAACAATCGTAAAAAAATGAATTACGACTATCCAGGACAAAGAAAATATAAAACTTATCTATCTAGTGGTTATAAATCACAAAAACTGGGCCACGTATGTTTGTATCGAAAATAAAGATGCGTCTAAAAGAATTATTTTTTTTAAAGCCAACTTCCGCCCTAAGAATTGCTCGTGAGTCGCGGAGACTTTTACAAACATACAAGCAACGGACACACTGTTCATCCGAGCCCATAACTACTATTTGTGGATCGCAAAATTTTTGTTTCGTGTGTCAATGGAACCCACGACCCCTTGACGCACTGGTAGTGGCGAGGTGACCAACTTAACCACTGCGACACGAAGGCTGTCTCCTACCTAATACCTCAAATTTCGAGAGTACAGTCAGCTCCAAAAGTCGCTGAACATATTATTATTCAATCTTTCGAGACGCTATATTTGTAGAATTGCACATTATTTCATCTGATTTTGTTTATGTACATATAAACATTTGGTAATAAAGAGGTTTTGAAAATATGAAGGTGTAAACCGACTTATGGAGCTGATTTGTAGTAAGTGCTATTATATACCGGCTTAATGTACTAATAATAAATGGTTGTACGTAATTTGAATATAATTTTAGATGTAGTTCTTGTTGTTTTTCTTAAGTGGAAAAATAATGATCATGGTTTTTACTAAAATATAATATATAATTATATAGCAGTAGAGGTATATAATTTTTTTTCATTTACAAGCTGTCTGGGCTGAGTTAATTTTTTTTGGTAACTATACCTAAATCAACAGCTAGGTTTTATTTTAAATCCACACACTTAGACACAAGGAAAACATTCAATCACAATTGCTATAATCGTTTTGGAGGTTTTATGAGGCAAACAGACTGCAATTGATTTTACATAATGTGAAAGAAAACTGAAAACGTGTGAAAATAACTTTTTATCAAACAAATCTCAACGTCATACACTTGACACAAATAAAATGAACCGAACTGTTGAACCATGAGTAATTACAAATATAACATGACTAGTGGCCCATTCCGGCTTCGCCTGGTTAAAAAAATCTTTACGATTTTTACATACAAACCTTCCTCTTAAATCACCCTACCTATTAAAAAAATATTTTATTTATTTCTGCATTAAAATCCGTTGCTTGATTTCAGTTATATAAACATACGTACATACGAACATAGGAACAGACGCGGGAGCGACTTTTTTATATTATGTAGTGAAATACAATTTTCTCGTAAACAATTTATGCAGTTGGTACGTTTCGGCATAAGTCGGTCCAAATAGTATCAATTAGTGTTCTTCATCGGGGTAAAGCTTCAAAACAAGCAGATATAGATAAAAGAAACCATTTAACTATCAAGAATGAAACATCCATAACAACATAAAATCCAATCCGAGATTTCGGATCCCGAATCTTCGAACTGGCGCAATATCTATTTGCTGAAAGACCTCTATTGATTTTCGCGGACCCAACTTAATAAAGTTAGGAGAGCAGCACCCGGAAAAATCGTCGGGAGAGTCAAAGTTTCAAATGGATAACATCTATGGACGGACCGGATTAAGCTATCAAAACCCGAAGGGAAGGATAGGGTTCAGACGACCAATCAGTTCCTTAATGCTGATGACGTGTGAGTCCCTTTGTGTCTGTAATGAAGTTTTGCTTCCCTATTATCTTGGTAGCATTTAACGAGCCTAACATTATTCCCGGCTGATTGGAAAAACTCATTTATACTTGGTACACATGATTCCGCCACCTGATTTAACCGCGAACTTGTAATGGAAGGATTTACGAGTTCATTTTCGAGGTTAGATTTAGAGAGTTTCTTAGAGAGTGTAGGCATTTAGAAATGTACTTCAGTAGCGCGATTCTGTACAGTCGGTACCATTGAGAATCGAAATTTTGACATTTAGAATGTACTGCCAAAATAGTTTCTACGACGCAAATAAAATAATCAAAAAGTCATCACTCCGTGGCGCAGTGGTTAAGGTGGTCAATTCACCACCCAGTGCAATGAGAGGTCATGGGTTCAATTACCACACGGAACAAACAACTATTTGTGGATCGCACAATCGTGTCCGTTTGTAAAATGTCCCCGCGACACAAGAGCAACTCTTAGCGCGGGAGTTTTCTTAAACAAAAAAACAAAACTTAAAACGTGAATTTCGGAATCCAAATCAAATATGATACAATGCTATCGGAATTCCCAGAATTTGGCTTCAGTTTTCGTACTATATCCGTTGAAATACACAGCGCATTATGCGCATCGGTTATTGACTAGGCTGTCATTATCTCCGCCATAAGTGCTAATAAAATCAAATGGCCGCCGTGGTCGTGAACCGTAATAATTGTTCGCGTTTAAGTCATGCTTACGTTTGTTATGCCAACGTTTGCAATTATTCATGAGAATTTTACTGCCTCGATGTTTCAAAGCTTTAGTTAATGCGACGATTGGATTTCTGCGACGCGATTTATTGCACTCAGTACGATAACATCACTATCACTTGTGTATCTTATATTTGACATTTAAAATCACTTACTAATTCGTATCCTTACAGTATTATCAGTTCATATTATAAAACAAAGTCGCCCATCGCATTTGCCTGTCTTAACGTTTAATATAAAATTTACTGAATTAATTTTCACTAATAAAAGGTTTTAGTGCATATAGTGTAATTGACCTTAAACATGCCCATGTTTAAGGTCAATTACACTATTTGAAATTATATAATTTTATTCATACCGATGCTTAGTACCAATTACCCGAAATCTGAACACGTTGCTAGCTTTTTATGCGAGCTATTTATTTCTTAATCTTAAAATAAAAAAGGTTATCTTAAAGCAACCCCATTATACGGTATAGTGTATTAATAGGTTAATAATTATTTTAAATTGGTTGTGAAATGACTAGAAATACGAAGACCACAAATATAGGATATAATACATTTAAAAATGGTACCCTGCATTGCTTGCCGTTTTTGCTGCTGACTGATACTAGTGACCCTAAAAATTGTATTTCCATATATTTTTG
Organism: Anticarsia gemmatalis; assembly: GCF_050436995.1. Taxonomy (NCBI): domain Eukaryota; kingdom Metazoa; phylum Arthropoda; class Insecta; order Lepidoptera; family Erebidae; genus Anticarsia; species Anticarsia gemmatalis. Next base: position 6,661,019 of record NC_134768.1, on the reverse strand, counting down.
AAGAAAGGGTTAAGCCTTGAGTCAACCACGCTGGCCAAGGGGTTGAGGACTTAGCATGCCGTCAAGAAGTGTATTACACAATTTTTAGGCATGCAAGGTTTCAACACAATGTTTGCCTACACTTTTAGAGCATATGATAATTATTTCTAATACACACACAACTTCAAAAAGTTATTGATGTGTTGCCTCGGGTTTGAACCGTCAACCACTTGCCTGGGCGGTACCAAATTATGCCACTCGGCTATTACTGTTTTGATGTTTTATATCGAAATAAATTACAATGATCGGTGATCGTGACAGCCGGGTTCCGTGGTTACTCATCGTCCGGTCATTAAAATTATAAGCAACCTTGGCTTGGTCAGTCTAATGGGTGAGTCTTTTGTGGTATTTGATTTGAATGTCCGCGCTTTATTCATCGCTTGTTTCTCAATTGAGACAGTTACTTATTGTAGTTAGCTAAGTCAAAGACGCTGACTGAGAACTGTAGCTCGATTCTCTATTACTATTGACTATCGACAACCGACCTGTTATCGAGAAAATTTTGTATGAAAATCTGATCAGCGCCTCTGGCGGGTATCGTAGAAAATATTTTGAAAGTACATTCTAAATGTCAAAATTTCGATACTCGACACTTCTCGTAAATAAAAAGTTGAGAACGACAGAAGTTTCGGTCTCGTGTTGAAGGGTGGTTCCCCATACAATCCAGGCATTTTTTTTCGAATTTTCTTGCTCAATATTTAAGTAGTCTAACAACAAGATTAATCTATTTGTATTATTATAGATGATGGAACGGAATCCTTCATGCGCGAGTTTGACTCGCACTTGGCCGGTTTTTTTTTTATTCACAGACTTACATTGTCTATGTCCGCGTCCCCTTCCGCATTGTTATTTTTTATGGATAAATCAACGGAATCTAGGACGTAATTTATAATCTTCATCTATATTGTGAGAAACAATTCGTGTATGTAATAGATATTGTGTTATTTACACACTTTTTGTTCATACTTATGTTATTACTATCTACTATCTAAATTCTGCAAATAAACTTATCTTTACAAATTGAATGAATCATAACACTCAAACACTAATAGCCGTTGCAAACAAATTCTTCTCTAAGCGTCCGTTTATCGTAAAATTTGACATTTGTTTGATCCGAAATGTCACCCTGTTTTGTAATCGTGAGTTTTGTGAGTTCTAGTTTATTCTAAATTTCGTGCGTTGTGTTATCGTGCCAAATTGTCAATCAATCAAATGGTAGTTTTACCAGCAGCGCAATTCTCTACAGTCAGTACTATAGAAAAACGTGGGTTATACATTAAAAATTTATTAAAAAATAGTTCTCACAGAACCCGCTGGAGGTGCTGATCCGATTGTCAAACAAAATTTATTATTGGCGGCTGTCGATAGTGATAGTGAATCGCGCGAGGGTTCCCGATATATTATTCTCACTACAGTTGTCACATCAAGTGATTGACATCTAAAATGTACTGCAAAATAGTTTTTACGACGCCCGCTAGAGGCGCTCATCAGATTTTCATACAAAATATTTCGATAACTAGCCGGTTGTCGATAATAGCAAAGAATCGGGCTACTGGATGTAAGTATTATTTTCATTTTAATCGTATAGATGTCAAACAAATGTCAATCTTTCAGGGTGACTGTCATAACATTTCATATAAGTTTCAATTTTATTCATTTCGTACGTCCGCTTTCAATTTTGCTGTCGTACTTACGACATAAAAAAATGTGAATTATTAAATTCTAATGATAGCCGAGTGGTTTAAGTTGGCACCTCCCACGCTAGTGGTCGCAGGTTCGAATCCGAGGCAACACACCAATGACTTTTCGAAGTTATGTGTGTATTAGAAATAATTATCACATGCTCCAACGGTGAAGGAAAACATCGCGAGAAAACCTTGCATGCCTAAAAATTTGTTTAATACATTTAATTGAGGGCATGCAAAGTCCCCAACCCGCACTTGGCCAGCGTGGTGGACTCAAGGCCTAACCCCTCCCTCATTACGGGAGGAGACGCTTGCCTAGCAGTGGGACACTAATGGGTTAAATTTATTTATTATTATTATTTATTAATGAAAGGTATATGGCTCAGGAACTTGCCTTTTTTATTTAGAGCTTACAAAATAGTGACATATTATTACCTTAGTAATTATATTATTAATTATTGACTAGCAGACTAACTGTGATAAACATTAAATTAATTAACAAATAAACAATATACATTATAATATTATTCGGTATAACTATTCCACAATGACAGTGACAGTTACCTCGACTTTGACACCGTGTGTAACAAAACCCAAACTTTAGTTGGCACGGCTCCTGATATTGAAGGCGTTAACGATTAATATTCTTTTTTGACTTTCCAAATAAAATAAGACAGAATTGCACACGACTGTAGCGCGATTCAGTACAGTCAGTACTGTCAAGTATCGAAATTTTGACATTTAGAATGTACTGCCGACAGTAGTAGAGAATCGACTACCGACAACCGACCTGTCATCGAGAAATTTTGTATGAAAATATGATCAGCGCCTCTGACGGGCGACGTAGGAAATATTTTGGCAGTACATTCTAAATGTCAAAATTTCGATAGCTAGCTGGTTGTCGGTAGTCGATAGTGGTAGAGAATCGAGGTACAGCACTACACTTTTACAATGACTCTTTTGAATTGGATCGCTAATTGGATTATACGTGTGACGTTTAGTTGAAAATTCCGTATCTCCCATTTTGACGTTTTTGAACTTGTATTTCTGGCTCAGCGGGTGAAACGCGATTGTCTTTTTGGAATGTTTCGATATTTTCCCTTCCATTTGGTGAATTCCATCCATCACTTCGGAATAGTTTTATATTTGAGCGCATCCCAATTTGCTCAAAAATATTCGATACCTAACATAACGCTGCAAAATTGTAAGGATAATCGCTATTAGGATAAAAAGGTTTGCAAACCAATAAATAATTGAGTTGATTAAAAAACTCAGCAATATTTAATGAAGAAAGCCACTTGGTACGATCCTTACAAACTTACTTACTTTTGTGACTAACGTACTCATAATACATTTAGGTACTTCAACAAACTTGTGATATTACAACAAAGAATTCCCGCTCGATGATAGCGCCATGGTCACCTTATACATTGTGGGAAGGACTTCGTCATGAATATAATGTTTTATATTTATTTATTTATTTTAAACTTAACATACAACTCTGTATAAAGGCGGAATTTATGCCAGGGGCATTTTCTGCCAGTCTTAGGGTGCTGCAGAGATAATTACAAAGGTGTTTAAAAGAGGAAGGAAAGTGAGTTAAGAAAGAGTGTAATAAATTACTCTATGTCAAAATCGAACACATCCCAATAATTTGTCAATATAACACAAAATCATTGGAGCGAACTGGGTTATAAAAATTTAGATATGGGTCACTGACCTTCCATTATACCTACCTATTCTCATACATATATGGAGTTATAATGTAAGCATATTTAAAGCTATGCGCTGCAAAACATCATCTTAAGCAGGTGTTGATGTATCGTAAACTGTTAAAAAATAGTGTGAGTTTTTGATCTTTGCGGCAATTTTTGTATGCAGTTTGGTTACAAAATAAACAATATGGAGTATTTATAAGCAAGTCCATTTTTTGTACTTTGAATCTTGTGTTGTGGGTAGTTCAAAACCACACACACACACACACACACAATAAAAAAGATAAAAATTTATACTTATATTATTCTGAAAAGTTTGGAGAATCTACCGATGGAATAACAATACCGGTTTTGAGTGATTATAAGATTATTGAAATCGATATAATATTTTCTTTTCGTATTATGGAACATTTTAACAGCTGATAATGATAACAAATGCAATATTATGACGTATTATTTACTACAGTAACCATTGAACAGCATGGCACCACACTTTATGTGGTACATAATATTGTTCCCAACTGTACAAACAAATGACGTCAAAGATTTATTTGTTTTTATAATTTTAGATTGTGTTTATGACTGTACTTGTTTTTAAGAGTCCTTATTTTTTTAATGTAAAGTATATAAATTATGTATGTATAGATTTTAATTTTTGTGATTCATAGAATAGAGAGCAAGCCTTCATACATACATCACGTCTGTTGTATCCGAAGCTGTATTATTTGGCATTATCTACGAGCCATAAGCAAAAGCTAGTAATTTATTTTCCGTTATTTATTTTTCATATCAATATTTATTTGAACCTAGCTTTTACCTGATTTTTTACTTTGGCTAAAAATAAGCTCAAATAAGTTTGGAATTAAATGACCGTGTGTTAGTTGTCCAATGAACCAATATGATATGAAATATAAAAAAGTGACAAAACATAATTAAATTTGTTTATTTTTCCAGTTTAAACTGTTGTTAAAACAATACCAATTCTATTTCAGGCACAATCGCAAAAATATGTCCATGACGTCACGAACGACAAACTTGGCTTTTTAAAGTATTAAATACCTACGATATACCTACAATCTGTTCTATTGTTTTGAATGAATATGTACAAAAATTATCTCCGAAGCCTTATCAAGAACACAATGACAAGATCTTTGAACAACACGTTTTTTCTCAAGATTATCTTCGTAATGGAACAAAGGTACTTAAATATTACAAAGACGCGATATTATAAAGTATTACTTTAAAAATACGCAATAATATAAATATTTACAGTTTACTTCAAAAAGAGGTTTTGTTTTCAACTTTTACATTGATAAATTTAACTCATTAATGTCCTACTGGGTAAGGGCTTCATCCCATAATAAGGGAGGGGTTAGACCTAGAGTCCAACACTCTGGCCAAGTGCGGATTGGGGTCTTTGCATACCTTTTAGAGCTGTTCTAAAGAACTCTCTGGCACGCAAGGTTGCATCACGATTTTATTATTTTATATCCTCGATATTTACAAAAACAGATCTATTCAGTCTTTGAGAACAACCAGCGTATCTTACGACAAAACGTCAAGAAATTCAAGGTTAAATGTATGCTCGCACTGAAATGATACTATAGATCAGATTTCCTAGTTTTTGTTGGCTGATTAGCCAAGGTTGCAATTTGAAGCGCCACTGTGTCTAATTACCGGTAGTTCGAATTCTCTCATAAATATTAAACACTGCAAAGGTCGCAACACACTCCCAGTGCAACAATATTGTAAGCACTTATATAAATAAAGAAAATCAAAGCCATTTTGCCCGGTCCGGATATCAAACCCGAGATATTATGATCAGTAGTCGGATACAACACCGACTGCACCGTCAGAGAAAAACAAAACAAATATAAACGATGTAATAAATTTCATTTTTTTTTTAGAAATTGGAATCGATGCCGCAAAAGTAGTTTAAATTTTATCAACATATTGCCGAGTTTCTTTAGCAATAGACATGACATATAATATACAAGTGGTAATGGAAGTATGAAATCAATATCCTCACTCAATAACAAGTCTTAGTCTTCCTTATCAGGAATGACTTATAAAATATCGCATTCATTACAAATTAATGTTTTTAACTAGTAACAGCAAACAAGTGCAACCCGTGTTTGTTAGAAATATTTGAATAAAAATATATGCCAGGGTCAATGACTCAACCATAAATTGTCATCGCCTATCCCGGACACATAATAATATATGTTATTTTTCTACAACGACAGATTTTGTATCCAGCTCTTATAATATAAAATAGGAAAAAATATATATAAATTAAATAAAAACAGCATTTGTATGAATATATTACTAAAAATAATTCATTCCCACAAAACATACCCACTAAAAATACTATTCGAAACACAATTGCTAAGTACGTTACCAGAACAAAAAGAATTTCAATTTCCCCGTTGAAATAGATAATCCGTGAGTAATCCGATCATCGTGATACGAATATCAAATAAGATAAAAATATAATACTAGATGTATTCCCGCTGAAACAAAAGGGAAAAACCGTAAAAATGATAGAAGCGTAAAATATACGAGGGGTAACGTAAAAATGATTAGGCTATGAGCGATTTGATAAATGAAAAGAAAAGTCTTGCGTATATTTTGTTTTGCGATGAACCGTATATGAGACGGAATCTTACTTAGGTATGTGTTCATTGCGTTTGGATGATTCAAAATAACCATATCTTCAAATCTGTGCTATCCATATTTATCACCATTAATGTCTATCATTAATGCCCTTGAGTCCACCACGTTGGGCAAGTGCGGGTTGGGGATGATGTCAAGGAAAAAATACAATATCTGTAGCGCAATTTTTTATGGTTGGTACTATCGAGTATCGAAAGTTTGACATTTAAACAGTAATGCAAAAATAGCTTCTACAGAGCCCGTTAGCGGCGCTGATCCAATTTTGTTACATAATTTCTGGAAAGATAAACCGGTTGTCGATAACCCATAGTGGTAAAAAACGTGCTACTGTTGTCGTTGAGACAGATGATGTGCCCTCACGCAACGACGAGTTAGTTCAAAATATTTTTCACATTATTTTACTTCGCTGAACGTTGACGATTCAGTAGTCATAAGCACGTACATGTTCCCAAATATACTTCAAATAATCCTTTGTTCTTTTACGATAAAACAGTTCGGATTTTATTGCGGACCAAGTCTTTTTGCGGCACCTCCCTTGATCCTATTCGTTAGTACAGTTTTTCTGCAAATTCCTACCATAAAAGGGATCGGGAGATATAAGGATGTGTGGTAAGAATATTGTTTCTATTGAGTTGTTGGTATTAAATTGGTCAATCGGATAAATGGACTGTAATTGTTCGTTGTATGCTCCCCCTTTATAGTCTGTTATATTAGGCAATGGAGTTATTATATTGTCAGAGATCTAGTTTAACAGACTATGAAGTCGTTGACTTTTGAGTACTCAATCGCTTGATTCATTCACATCAATTGATTTAGTTTTTAATGGATTCATTGCATTAATCTAGTAGTAAAGATTTGTCTTCAAACTTATAGCGCAATAAATCATTTAATATCTTTTTAAGTGGCCTTTAGTCTATATTTTTAACAATATACTGCATTTACTATTCCGCGTATGCATGCTCTATTTTCAAGGTTATGTGCGACTAGACGGCAAAATAAATTGCATAACTATGTGTACATTTAAGCCACCTTACAATCAGTGTATCTTTCCTTAAACTGTTAACAGTTGTCTTTTCTTAACTATTTTTATGTATCTCTTTAAAACTACTGGATTCAGAAAGAAAGTCTTTACAAAATGACTATTTCCACAAGTAGACAATACGATATTCAATGTATGTATTTATTACTTTCTCATGAATAAGACAGTAGTTCTCGAAACCTCGGTTTCTGAGGTACATTTAGCGATAGTTTATCTATTCAGTAATGTTTAAACTCATATAAAAACAAAACGCTATTAATTAGATAAACTACCGCTAAATGTACTCAGAACCCGGAGGTAACTGATTTTAATCCATCAATTCTACAATCAAATACAATATCAAATCGTAAACAAAGCAAACTGTTGAAATACTGATTGAACATACTACCGAGATTAATTAGTACATGTCTGGTACAAATGACAGGCGCGTCGCACTGACGTTTGCGACCGCACAGCGGTAACGAATGCTACAGCTTCACACGATACACGATGTATTACTGTATGCGTACATAAATGTGATGAATTGTGTTCATTCTGAAATACACTGTTTGTGTATTTTGATTGATTATTCGAATACTAATGCATACTATCACGTATATCAGTTGACAACTATTTGTAAGCCACTGCTATAGCGCAATTCTGTAGTTCGATTCTGTACCACTATCGACTACCGACAACCGGCTAGCTATCGACATTTGACATCTAGAATGTATTGCCAAAATGTTTCCTACGACACCCGTCAGAGGCGCTCATCAGATTTTCATACAACATTTCTCGATGACAGTTCGGTTGTCGACCTACAGACTGTACAGTTTATACTGTCGAGTATCGAGATTTTGACATTTAAAATGTACTGCCAAAATTAGTTCTTACGGAGCTCGGTAAAGGCGGGTAAAATTTCTTTATAGCTAGTTGGTTGTCGTCAGTTGGTAGAAGTAGAGATTCAAGCTAGTTAGTGTGGAATCAAACGATCGTGTGTGATTTATCCAATAATATTTATTTATTTACTTATATCCAAAACCAATACTTCATTGTACTATTGTTTCCATAATACTCCAATACCGCAATGTCGCAATCATTTCCAACTTTAAATGCTTACATGTTTACATTTGAACTACAAAGTATTGCTATCTTTTGTGCTGAGACATTTACAACTGTTTTATGGGTTTCCATTGTGTCTTGGTGTGTTTTTCTGTTACAAAATCTTGATTCTATTTCCTACTAGTATTATAAATGCAAGTGGTTGACGGTTCAAACCAACTAGGGGGCTATCACGTATTTCAGTTGACAAATATTTGGAAGCTGCTATGCAGTACATAATTTTCTCGCTTAGATTATAATTATGCTTTACGTCAAAGCAGCAATGTCCTTTTGTCAACTGAGATACGTGATAAGCCCGCTGGTCCAAATATGACTTTCGGTGGTCCACAACCCGCACTAAACCAACGTGGCGGGCTCAAGGCTTAATTGATTCCTAGTTCGGGAGAAATCCCTTGCTCACCAGTGGGACAGTAAGGTAAAAAAAAATATATTGTTCGTAGTACCGGCCGTTATATGTTCCAATTATTGTGATTTTATTAAATTAATATTTCTGTTTTTAATTTCTTACTAGCTGACCCGGCAGACGTTGTTCTGCCATATAAAAAAAAGTATCACTTAGGGGTATGAAAAATAGATGTTGGCCGATTCTCAAACCTACATAATATTATGCTCACAAAATTTCATGAGAATCGGTCAAGCCGTTTCGGAGGAGTATGGCAACAAAAACTGTGACGCGAGAATTTTATATAGGTACTAGCTGACCCGCGCAACTTCGCTTGCGTCACATAAGAGAATGGGTCAAAATTTTCCCCGTTTTTGTAACATTTTTCGTTGCTACTCCGCTCCTAATGACCGTAGCGTGATGTTATATAGCCTATAGCCGTCCTCGATAAATGGGCTATCTAACACTGAAAGAATTTTTCAAATCGGACCAGTAGTTCCTGAGATTAGCGCGTTCAAACAAACAAACAAACAAACAAACAAACAAACTCTTCAGCTTTATTATATTAGTATAGATTAGATAGAAGCCAGTTAGCTAAACGGCAAACGATTCTCTGCGGCACAGAAGGAATTCCTTTGTTACAGTTTTATGAGGTAATATAACATGATTATGTGGTGAATTAACGGAGATTAACACAGGTGTTCCAATTGAGTGGACATATATTAATAGGTACATACAACATCACACATGTTATATCCAAAAGTAAAGGTAGAGATAAACTGAATTTAGAATGTTAGTCATGTGTCCAAAAGTGTGCCATTTATACCGGGAACGTTACCGAACTTTGTACTACTATCAAGACATAACTTTTAAACTTTCACGTTGCATATTTAATATATAATAGGGTACGGGAATTACTTGGATTTTGCCTGGAATGCCTAACGTTTCGGCGCAGGTTAAGCCGCCGTGGTCGCAGTTTGACTGGTCAGCCGTTGGTTGTCCAGAGTAAAATGCGTGTTCGCGTTAATTCTTGTATCCTATTATATACTATCAAGACTACTACTAAATAAGAAAAGTCCAATCACATTTTGTCCGACCCGTGAATTGTAAAAAGACCGAAAAGGAGATGAATGGACAGTGAAAGAGTGAGAGAAAAGAAGTGAAGGCAAATTTGACGGCTGATAGAGATGAGTAGAAGAAGAAAACATGTGCCGGCCCAAACTAGCGTGGAATTAAGGTGAACGAAATATATAAACTACGAACAAAGTGCTTCATAACAGTTCAAGAATTTTTAATTAAACGAATTAACATACTTTGGGTTGTTTTCGTTGATAATTAGAAAATTCCTTTCGGCAATAAATTACGCTATTCGAACTGTAATAAATGTAAAGTAGCTTTTACCCGCGACTCCGCGTGGACTGAAGGTATATAAGTTATTATGGTGGGCGCCATGCCACTACCAGTGCGTCGAGAGGCCGTGGATTCTATTCCCGCATATGTGTGCGATCAATAGTTGTTTAGGGTCTAGTTACTGTTGTACTTTGTTAAAGTCCCGCGACACAAGAGCAATTCTCAGTGCGTTGCACAACCACTGCGGCACTGAGGCAGTCAAAAATTATTTATTGACCCGGGCTGGCTGCTATTTCAAACTAAAATAATAATATACTAGTACAAATACAAGCTAATATAAAGCAAGTAACAAACCATATTCAAATATCTTACTTCAAAAACTGATCCACCTGCCAAGAGTTATATCACTGTTCTTACCGGTTCTAAATTGGAAAATTATTACCAATTTTGATGAATGATTGATTCAATCGACACGATGGTATTTTGATCGTCTAAGGAATTTGTACTACGATAAAGAGCGAGCGAGAAGTCCGATTGATTGGAGTGGGACAGGAAATGCGGTAGAGGTCTTCATTTCCGTTGGAGTACAAAATCTTGGTCGTAAACGTAATTCTTTGTTCACAAGAATTATTAGGCCTGCTACACACATACTCGGTTCAACACGTTCTGTTCGACAATATTTTTATTGAACAACATAACCGACTTGACTCACTTGTTCGGCTTGTGCCGATCGGGTTTATCTACACATATTTGGTTTTGTCGCCCGGCCAGGCCGATTAACCGAACCGATAATGTGTGTAGCAAGCCTTAGATTTATTTTTTTATTTTCTGTTATTTTTAGCACTTATAAACGACAGACCTCACAACTGAAAATTAGGAACCTATTTGGTAAGGAAATATTACACACAATTCTTTACCAATCTTTGAAGAGCTAAAAAATTGGACCAAATACCAAAGGTAAATCGAATTACGGAATATTTTTTTAGTAAAAGAAAATGTTATAATATAAACAAAAAAGTTGACATCATTCATAAGACCCTTCATTTTTGTCTAAACATGTTTCATAACACCATTATCGAATATAGAGCTGTCATAAAATGTATAATATTTCTATGATGTAATGGCGTTTACACGGTATCTAGATTAGGAAAATATCTATATTAATATTATGAACGCGAATTTATGAATATACATAATAATATGTGCATTGTACATAAAATCATGACTTTTGACCATATGATATGATGACCATAGAGGTAGCTAGAGTCCAGAGAACAGAGAACCCTACTTGGTACAATCTTTACAAACTTTCTTTTGCTTCATTCACTAATTGAATCATACGTACAATCATAAAATAAATTTTGGTTTTTTGGTTGCAGTTGTTGTTACAAATTCCATGAAATTAATTTGTTATTTAATAGAAAATATCAGCAAAAAAAGTACTTTAAAATCCCATATTTGCTTATTTTCTATTCTACGTACATTCTCAATCGTCACTTGTCTTATATATACAGTAAAAAAGGGAAAAATGCAAAATATTTCATTGTGCAATTGCCTTAACTACGAACGTCAGAGCAACTTTTAAATAGACACGTACATATTATATCAAACTCACGCCAATCAATTACGTCACTATTCACTATCGGTCTTTAATTTATTGATAAATCAACACATTTTCGGCCATAGGATTATCGACACAAAATACTAATAATCCCTTCCGATATTGTTGTTTTTATGTTGTGCTAGAAACTATTTTAAAAACAGGTTTAGTTGCGAAAATATTTATTGTAATTTTAGTAATTTCTTTGTCTAAAAAACGCGGGTCTTAACCGACTCTTATTAATATTCAAGCATTGAATTCGGTAGCTAGTACAAAAAAAGTAATAGTGACAGGTTTAATTACTTTTAATTGAAAGAGATTTTTTTTGTTTTATAAGCATGTTGTGCCAAAATAAATATATTTTTCTTTCTTTTTTATTATTAAGTCTTTTTAAGTCTAATACACTCCCCCTGTGGCCGAGCCGGTAATGTATCCGAAAATGGGGTCTCGGGTTCGAATCCTGAGTCGAGCTATTGGTCTAATCTAATTTATATTGTAACTCTCAATAGCAGCCTGAAGTCTTCTAATGTGTACGGTAAATGGCAATAACTCGCTCTCAATAACTAAACTGTGCGAGTAATAAGCCATTTAAGTATGTACGTCGAATCGACCAAGAGCTATTTTTCAAAATTCACATTTGTATAACTTGTTAGACATTGTCCTATAAGTGATACAATATCAATTATAGCAAAACATTTATAACATCCAAGTTATACAATACCACAGCGCGAGTCACAATAATTCTCTTTTGTTTTAATAACCAAGCAGTAGCTGATATAGCCTGCGACCACAGCGAGTGCAACTTGCTCCAATCCGTTAGGCATTTCAAGGCAAAAATCGCGTTAATTCCCGTGTCCTATTATATATTACACATGCAACGCGAAAGTTTAAAAGTTATCAAGGAGTAGCTAGACTACGGCTGACCCAACAGTGGGTGTGCACGTTTCTCGGGGATGTCCTGCGGCGCGTGTGGAGAGTACTTGCATGACACATGGCACCTCCACGCGACCAGTGTTAGTGGATATCAGTGTTTTACATGGAGCGGCTGCCTATCGGACCTCCACAACCCAGTTACCTGGGGTGTAACACGAAACCTCTAACTGCCTCTGTGGCGCGGTCGGTAGTATATGCAACTGCACTGCGAGAGGTCTCGGGTTCGAATCCTGGGTCGGGCCAAAAAAGTCTTTTCTGAGATTTTCTGTTAGGAATTTCTTAGAGATTGCCCGGAGTTAGGAAGTTGAGGTCGAAGACCTCCGTGCCTCGGAGAGCACGTAAAGCCGTCGGTCCTGCGCCTGACCTCTCACTGGTCGTGTCGGTTATCCGTCCCACCAAACTTTGAGAGTGACGGGATAGAGAGTGTACCTGTGTATTGTGCACACACTTGGACACTATAAACAAAGTCCTGCACAGATGGCCAGTTTCAATGAAACTGACCGCCGTAGCCGTATATCGGCTAGGAGGACATTATTAACACGAAACCCTTCGGTAAGACTGGTCGTCAGACTTTCAAGCATCTGACTACTGTTAACGTCTGTCAAAGATCTTTGAAAATTACAGCCGACACGAATAGCGTGCTTTCCGACGACACGGAGGAGCACGAAATGTATAAGATGGTCAGTGACCATCTTATTCACTCATCTACAGAACAACCCCGGCAAGCGTAGCTTAACCTCAAAAATCGTTCAGCGCGGCTGCTCCTCGTACGCCTAGTATGAGAGAGGCCTACCTAACCAATGCGTCATTAAATTATCCTATTATCCAAACAAAAGCCGCCGCTCATTCCAGAGCCCTGAAATGAATCAAACACTGTAATGTAATTATAAGCTTCCCTTGTTTAAACTCCACTACAAAATTAAATTTTAAACTTTGGCTAAACAGTATCTAATTACAAATCTACTAAAAGGTTCTAGTATCCTATATAATTAAATAAGGGCCGGCCCTCGGAACGTGAGGCATAGAGTAATAGGACGGTAGACGAAACTGATCTTGCTTTGAAAGAGATGATACGGTTGATATAAAGGTTGAGTTCTATGGGTAATAGAAATTTGGGTTTCAATGGTCAAAATATATAAAAAATATATTTAAGAAGATGTGTACAAGGAATGGCCCTATGTATTTCTAATCTCTTTATTGTTGAAATCTTTAAATTAGTTTAGTGTAAGATTTTTTATCATAGAGAAAATCATAGACACTGTTTTTATTTTTTAAGGCATTTTTATCACTGCTTCTGTTGTGTGGTCTGTAGCGTATGAGGTTTCGAGTTCGATTCACATAACGTAAAATTAAAATATTTCTTAATAACAGCACTGAATTCGATAACGTGTCCGCGTCCTGTTATATAGGATTAATATTATAAACTGTAAATTGTAAGTGTATTTCAAACACCTCTGTCTACACCTTTGGGTAAAACGGTCTTATATAATAAATGTGTAAGTAAAATAACTTTGAACAGCTTAATATCAGTATGTATAACTCAGTCTAGTAGCGAATACTTCTATCGTAACTTTGCCTTAATTCGTGCGCTCGCCTTAATGAAACATTGTTCCCTTTTAAGCATGAAATAGGGGTCAGTCAGACCTTTACAAAGTATCTGCTTAATAACGTCCCGAGAGTTTTTGGGTTCCGTAAAAACGGTAGTTGGAATCTATGATGTTTTGGAATAAATTCTGCTTGAGTGGCTTAAAATTTATTAGATCTTTTTATCGTAGGAGTAAGAATAAACGTACTCTTTTAATATGATAAGGGAGTATTATTTTAAATGTTCATCTATCACACTATCCACTTTTAAACAGTTCTTAAATTATCCGTATTTCAAAAAGTATAGTTATATCATTGGTATTTCAAACGATGCTAAAAAGATTTAGTACAATCATACGTACATAAAATCATGCCATTTTCCCGTAGGCGTTGGCAAAGACCAAGAAACGCCACTTGGTACGATCTTTAAAAACTTCCCTTGTTTCATTCATATCCAATTACATCTTTTCATACATTACCGCCGGTTAGAAGTACTACGCTCTGACCTTTTTGCAAGACGTCATCAATATTTATATATATTTACTCATTCTAAAAATGACAAAATATACCAGAGTTATACGAAACAGGTGTATCTCAGAATTAAAATATCATCACCAAAATAATGAATGAAAGATCTTTTAGATATTTTTCTTTTCAGATTATTCACGTACAAAAACCACAAATAATAACGCTTTAGTCTTCAATAATGAATAAACTAAAAATAGCGAGTTATTCTGAAGAAGTCATTTCAATAACGTTATATTTTTCAATGCCTCACACAATAGGTAGACAATAATCTAATATTAGTCGGAGATTATGGCCATTTAGCATTCAGTTTTTAGTCGATTAGCTTGTGACCGCGGCTCATGCAAGCTGAAGGTCTTTTTTATTTATAGTGAAACGAATACTACATACAAAATTCCTTTGCTACATTTACATTTACACAACTTGTCATACAGGAAATAAAGGCGTGATTTTATGTATGTGACCATGCTACAAACGTAGATAGCAAGGGGAAAGGCAGAGACTAGAGACGGCTACGATTGATAAACGCTTGGTACGATTCTAACAAACTTAGCTTTATTCATTCACATCCATACCTACAGCTTTCCATAAGAATACTATAAAAATATACTATAATAAATCGATGGCATTCCACCTGTAACTTAATCATAGATGCGGTTTTCCACTACTGTCGACTTTCAATAACCGGCTAGCTTTCGACCAATTTTGCATCTGAATCGAAACAGCGCCTCTAGCGGGCGCGGTAAGGACCATTTTTGCAGTACATTATAAATGTCAAACTCTCAATATTCGATAGTATTGACTGTCGATAATCGCGCTACTAAACAAAATTCTCTCGTTTTTCAACTGTTTTCAGTTTGACCGCCTATATTGATCTGCCTATTTGAATCTCAATAGTAGCCTTGACTTGGGTTACCCAGTATAAATCAATTACAAACATGTAACCTACGGTGCTTTCACACAGCAGATATGTAACGTTACATAACATTATGTAACACGATAACATTTATAATAGCTTGTAACAATAATTCTATTACATGTGAAGAAATGTTATATTATTATGTTATAAACGTAACATATAATATAACATATTATAATCAGTTGTAAAACGTTTTATTAAAAGCAAATAAATTGTTTGAAAACAAATGTTATAAGTCAGTTTCTAACGTTATACAACTGTTGTGTGTGCACCTTTATAAATTACCTTACATGACAAAATTATTCTACTTTGTATCATTTAGTTTCTACTGAACTACATGACAAATGCACGTGGCAATGCCATTTGGTCCTGTGGTCAAAACATCTCGTTTGTTCCCTCCATTAGTCTTGGTCACCCCGCGGTAGCATAATGAAACGTACAATTTGTTAGAACAACCTCACTAATTAGAAAAATACATTGAATGCTAACTTTGTTCGTTTTTTGACTTAAAATTTATATAAATAAAAATGTATCACCGAAATTATGTACACGTAAAACTTTTGAACAACGTATTTTCAAAATTCTTAGTTCCTTTTTTTTTCTTATTCATTTTAAGGGTCTTTGATAGTTCCTTTTTTACTTTTTAAAAAAGACAACTAAACTTAATTAGGTATTTTACTTTTTTATTTAATCCTATTATTAATCTAGCCGGAGTTCAAAACGATACTTGTACGAAATATGAAAATCCGTTTTGTCGTTTTTGCGTGAAAGAGTAAAAAATACACTTACAATCCAATCTTTTCTCTTTATAATATTTATATCTATAGATATAGATTGACTGTTCAAGCACATAATAATTCCAATTTGTCAGCTTTTAATCATGAAATGTTAATAATAATACAAGCAACTGATTTCATTTGAGCGGTACAAGAGGTTACGACCCTAGTGTCAAATCAATCAGTTCAATCAGAACTGCGAATAGTTGAGCTAAGTCATCATCTGAATACATAATATCACGTCTATTATATCCGAAGATCTTGGCAGATGTTTATGAAATATGATCTTGCTTCGTCATTAGTAGTTAGTCCCATGTAATTGATAATTATTGAGACATACCGGGCGCGTTCCGAGATCCTATATTCTTTCTTTAGTTAATAAAAAAGCCTATTAGTATTTTGCCCGACCCGGGAATCGAATCGGACACTTCGAGATCAGCAGTCATAGACACTGCTCAGACCACAAAGCCAGCCAATATTTTCTGACTATAAAATAAATAATAAATATTATTGAACAACTGTTTTTGCGACGAGGTGAAAAAGATTTTTCACTGATCGATTGAGTACTGTAATAACTTAGTGTCTGAAAACTATTTCAAGAATCTCTTTGTTCTATTTATCTAATGTTTAACTTTATAACTTTGCGAATAAACCTTTTCCTTTGCTTCACTGATATCTTGCTTACATCTAAGTAATTACCCTCTAAAGCGCCCAACTTTAAACGAGATAGAATTCAAATATGTTTTACACATTTTTAATTGCTTTTCTTCGTTCTTTGTGTTATCTAGTGAGTAATCTACCCTGACTTTTATTACTAAAATAATATAAATTAATATTCTTAGTAAAATACGAACTGACTTTGAGTGATCGAATACAGTTAGCTAAAAAAATAAATTTCTATTTTAGATACTAAGTCTTATTTATGAATGCGATAGTACTTATTTTGATTAAAAATAAAATCAAAGAGGCTTATTTATTTTGATCATATACGCACGGTATCTGTCGAGAAAATTCTGCCCAATTTGGAACTAAGTATAAATAGGTAGGTAATTAATGTATGACCTAAATTTATACGAAATATTGGTGTATTAACTTTTACCTCTGACACACTGACGCGGTTTTCTACAGCCGGTACTATCCATTATCGAAAGCGTGTCATTTGAAATATGCCTCAAAAAGTTCTTACGGTGCTCGCTAAAGGTCATCAGCTGATTTTCGCAAAAAAAATGTCAATAGCCGATTGACACTATTTTATTTAGCAGAGTCATACATGTGACCATTTTAATCAATTGAATTTTGTGCATTATATAGTTGCATGCAAAGTTTCCGGCTGGCAAAACTTAAAAAAATATATAATTTATAATCTACGACCCGCAGACCTATGCAGCTGACAGTGTCATATTGGATACAGAGCTACTTTTTTTTTGAAAAGCAGCGGTATTCATTATAATCTGTTTAAATCATGTATGCGAAGGCTCTTTACACAACCGTCGAACTATTTTATAAAACGTGTTTTCCAAACAAAACAAATAAAGTACTATTTACTCCATTACAAGAGATCTACAAATATTTAAAGAGTTTTTACGATAAATAATGAAGTTGAAACAGGCTTTGGTATTTAATACTCTGTGAAAACATTTCGTAAGAATTAAATTTTGTTTCGTTGTTTCAGACGAGTGGTAATTAAATCTTTTGGAGCTCATTAATTTTATTGGACATTTTTATTGAAGCAGTTAAACTAATATATTTACATATATTTACTCTATGCATAACACCACCGAAAGTGTAGACAATAGATGTACGAAATACATCCGCGTTTTAACAATAACAATGTTATAGTCTCATGTAATAAGGGGCGAGACTATTGCCATGTACCAGACTTGTTGCCAAACTCCGGGCTGCTTTTAAAATAATCAGATTTTGTTATTAAATTACTAATAGCTCTGCAAACAAATAGCGTTTCCCATAACAACGACATTTTCAAGTAGTAGTCCATTCATATAGTATGTGCACCTCGGAATTCGAGATATCCATCGGTAAGTCTGTAAACACTTGTCTATTAACACGATAACAACTGTCTCAAAACCTACATAATAATATTGTGAATATTGACATCATTTTGGATTTCTTTTTTGAAGAAATTTATGTATGATGCTAAACCAAATGTTCCGGGAATCCCGAAATTCCCGGTCGGCTGGCAACTCTAAAGAGTAACAACGAGATTGTCACCACATCCAAACATGTTTACTTCACAAACTAATATCAATATTTCACTTCAAATGTCAGTGGGGAACTTTTAAACGGGTTAAAATGTCTCTCGAGCTAATAAAACGGTTTTAAACTTAGACCTGCGGGACAAAGTTGGTGAGTTTTGAACAAAATCTCTGTTTTAGACCTTTTTGTTTTAATATTCTGTTTTGTTTCAGTCCCTACCACGCTATGTCAACTAAAGGTTTTTAAAAAACACAATAGGCTTCTATTACATCAATCTTAATTCTTGGCCTGCAAAATAGTATATCTATTTTTATCCAAAGGTCAGATAGGCAGTCGCTCCATGTAAAATACTGATATTCAACTTTATCCGCTGAGACTGGAAGCCGACTCCAACATAGTTTGCAAGAAAAGCTAGGCTGATATATTTCCAACCTTGTAAAAACGTTTTAAAGATACATATGTCAAAAAACATTGGAATATTGTTATTTAATTAGGAAATTATAAAGTTTCAAACTTTAGTGTGACTTCCCAACCTCAATACCATTGAGTGTAGATAGTACTTATGTATGTTCTTCCAAGCCTTGACCAAATAGTTTCGGATGCAATTCAGTACACACACACACTGTTTTACAAATAAATGTACTGTTTTGTCACTTTTGATCAATTTTGAAGCTGTATATGAGTGAAAAAGACAAAACACTGTATCAGTAATCAGAGCTCACATGGCATTTATTAGTTAATGCTTTAAAACCGCGAAGTCGCGGCCTCAAGCTGGTAATAACACAATCACCATATCTTTAAAACAAGTCTGATTGAAAACAATGAACGTAAGAAACAAAACTGTTCATGCTACAGTTTTTTTAAATTTCGTTCCTCACTTTATTAATAAGTCTATATAAAAATAGAATCGATAATTTATCGCCCGATACGCGTCTTCAAGTGCCGCCAAGAAATTTTGTCACAATTTATTAGTAGATGTGTGTCGTATGGATTCACTCTATTATTAGTGACATCCCACCGTTTCTTCACTGACTTTTCGATGTAATCCAGATAATGTGAAGATGCTGATGCAACATCAGAACTGCTTGTACATTTAGAGGTTAAGTAATAGAAAATATAAATTTAACATTACGTAAGAGGTGAAATACACCCACGTTTCGTTTTAATACAATGTTAGCCCGATATGATAGGAGCGTATTGATATTTACCGGGCACTTTACCAAAGTAGCTACTAATGGTAAAATCATATATTCTTATAAAGAGAAAGACCAATAGTACTTTGGCTGTGCCGGTAATTGAACCCGGGACCTCGTGGTCAGCATAAGTCAGCAGTCGGATACACAATCGACCGACAGAGGCAAAGCGAAGTCTTATAATATTCTCCGAAATATAATTTTAGCCAAATTTCTATCTAGAAACCATAGTAAATCATAAACCCAAATTGATGGGCACTAAATCTAGTTAAGATGGTTTGTCACTAATGTCAAAACGTAATGAATGTAGTCTTGGCAGCGAATACATAAAACTATTACTAGCTATCTTCATTCCGGTGTTTTACACAAGTATAATGTACTACTGCAACTTTGTAGACGAGAGTTGTTGTGAAACAATGTTGGGTTGTGTCGATCATTCAGATAACAGCTGATGGTTTTGTAGTGTACATATTATTTTTATATAAAACTAGTTGATTCGCGCAACTTCGCTTGCGTCACATAAGAGAGAATTTTCCCGTTTATGTAATATTTTATACTGGTACTCTCCTCTTATTGGTCGTAGCGTGATAATATATATAGCCTAAAGCCTTCCTCGATAAATCAGCTATCTAACACTGAAAAAAATTTTCAAATCGGATTCTTGAGATTAGCGCGTTCAAACAAACAAGCTCTTCATCTTTATAATATTAGTATAGATTATTTTAGTAATTTACGTATTAAGACCGCTTCTGCGCGGTCGGTAGTGTTTCCAATTGCTTTTTTTGAACAACAATCAGAAATACTTCCGAACCTAGTCCTTGATCTAGCCCAACACGAGATCTCATGAGATCCTGGGGTAGATTTCTGCTTCGGGTAAATTGCTATTAGTCTTTACTTATTTTTATTAGTATACTCTTTATAGTAACGTTAAGTGCCCGATATAATATTTATTAATAAGCTCGCCCCCTATTTCACGGAAACCAAATTATAAAGGGCGAGGAAAGGACTAATGCCCGGTTTCTGAGGCACATTTATCGATAGTTTATCTATTCTGACTGTAATTTTTATATAAGCTTAAACACTATTGAATAAATAAACTTTCGCTAAAGGTACCTCGGAAACCGAGGGTAAGCGTACTTTGCCAAAGCCGGGAATCGAACACGAGACCTCACGATCAGCGGTCAGTTACACTAGCGACTAGCGA
The DNA here is from genome assembly GCF_050436995.1 of Anticarsia gemmatalis. Taxonomy (NCBI): domain Eukaryota; kingdom Metazoa; phylum Arthropoda; class Insecta; order Lepidoptera; family Erebidae; genus Anticarsia; species Anticarsia gemmatalis. The sequence goes on along the minus strand of NC_134768.1, from coordinate 6,640,084 downwards.
CTGCGGAAGAGGAGCAATTTTTTTGCTATATTATGTTTTTATAGTGAATCTCGAATCTATAATTACTTTTAGAGTCTGCTTCGTGTAGTGGAGGTCATACGACACATTGCAGACGGGTTATACGGTGATGATGTTAATTTAGAATAACTATAGCGTAAAAAATACAGATTTAGGCCATAATTTGTTACGTCTGGATAACTGTCAGCTTTTCAGATGAGTGCTTTATAGTTGTTATTAACTATCTAACTATCATTAATATATCATATAAACTAGAATTGTATTTGTAAACATTGATACTAATGCAACACGTTAATTTATTTTGTTAGTATAAAGCTGTTTTATGGTCTCGGGTTTGAATCCCGGGTCGGGTAAAGCACGTTAGTTAGTTAGTTAGGTAACGTGTCCGGTAAAAAGGTATACCCATTTACCAAACTAATCCTCGCATATTGCATCCTATTACATGGGACTAATATTGTTAACGGCGAAAAGCGGGTGTACATATTTCCTACACCTCTGTCTGTACCTTTAGGTTTAACAGGCATGATATATGTTTGTAAAAATGTTTCTTTCCATGTAGAATAAGTAACATTTTGATTCTTCAACACATTTTAGAAGTTTTTATATTTAAGATTTTAATAGCACTCAAATCATCAAATACAAAATTGTTTGCTTAGTTTTTTCACAGAACATTACATAATTGTGTAATAATACGTCAAAATCGTCGTAGTTTTTTTAGTTTTCAAAATACTGGTTGTTATTAGACTGTTTGTTTTGTGTTTTTCCTTGAGATTACTCATACAGATAATTACTTCGGCTATTCGGCGTTAACAAGAACTGTGATATGTTTTTGGTAGTTTCAAATATCGGTAATAGATTGAGTTTGACGAAATATGTGTAATAGGCATGTTTTAATCGCGTTAAAGACCCGTTGCATTGTACTATTTTGTATACAGTTTTTCACTCTTAGATAATTTCAATCTTAATCGAAAGTAATATAACATGAATAAATAAATAAAAACTTCTAAATAAAACATAGATTAACCACACGAAATGAAAAATAAATAAACATCATTGGACAACTCACATACGGCCATTTGATTCCAAACTACGTAGAGCTTGTACTATCGTAACCAAATAACATACTTATATACTTCTAAATACATATTCATATAGATACATACAACCTAAATAATTAGGTGTATCTATTTAAAATAAAACGCAATACTCTTGAATACATATATCTATTTCATAGTAAAATTGTAATAAATTATCCTGCAAAGTACACTTAAATGGAATTAAAAAGCCTGTAATAAAATAGAAAATACCAGTCTCATTGTAATTCCACCACGATTGTCCGATGGGGTTGTTTCATTCACAGGCTTTCATCGCAAGTCAATGCTTCCAGACCTTTTGTTGGTAAAAGATTCCATTGTGATCGTGTGAATTTTTCTATGAATACCGTCTGTTCAGTCGAAGATACTTGTACTTTTGACTATATAAAACATATCATCATATTTTATGGTTAGTGGTCAACCTAGTGTCAAAGTAGTTCAAGCCCATAGGCCTTTGACGTGGCTTAGCGACCTTTATCTTATAGGTAACAACTGAAACTAATTTCTTTACGTGCCCTTCGAAGAATCACGGAGATGCCCAGTTCAAATACCACCTTTTGGTCACCCATCTATGGAATGACCGCGCCAAGGGTTGGCGCAATTGACTATGGTCGCCGAATTTGGTTATAATTTATATGAAAATATTCGTCAATAGTAGGTCGAAATTTGATAACATGATGAAATGGCAATGGTTTCCCCCTATCACATGGGACTTACATAGCGAAACGTCTTTTTTACAAAACTCTGTATATAACAAGCGTGATATTATGTAAACCAACGAAACTGACTACTTTTTTTAAATACATCCCAAAAATTTAACGAAAAAAACATAAAAGAATATTTTAATGGTCAAACACAGACACTTGACATGCATTAGTCATATTTCTAACTGTCAAACGGTGTACTGTACTATAATAACTATTATTAGTTACAATAGATGTTTTCCAAGAAGCACTTATTTAGGGGACACAAATGTATAGTTTCTAAAACGCTTTTGCGTATGAAGACTTACCAATATTAAAGCTAAGTGCTTTAAATTCTCTTATTATCATAACTTCATAACTGTCGTGTTGAATGTTTATCTATACTTAATATTATAATACTTATATATCTATACTAATATTATAAAGCTGAAGAGTTTGTTTGTTTGTTTGAACGCGCTAATCTCAGGAAGATTTTTTTAAATCGGACCAGTAGGGTCCGATTTAAAAAAATCTTTCATTGTTAGATAGCCCATTTATCGAGGAAGGTTATAGGCTATAAATATAACATCACGCTACGGTCATTAGGAGCGGAGTAGCAACGAAAAATGTTATAAAAACGGGGAACATTTTTACCAATTCTCTTAGGTGACGCAAGCGAAGTTGCGCGGGTCAGCTAGTTATGTCATAGAATAAGGGAAATAACGCGAACACACATTTTACTGGATATTTCGAATCAAGAAAAATGAAGTAATAGAGTTAAAAAGGGAGTAATTATCATTTATTTTAGTCAAATATTTAAAAAAATACATTAAACTTATCTATAAACGCATGACAATTAGGTTGTAGAGTTCAATGTTTTATAATATTTTTTCAATTGTAAATGCTTGCTTTTATGTATATCGCACTAATATAACAAATGTTTTGTACTGTGTAGATAGATGTTTTATTAAAACACGCCAAAACTACTGGACGTATTTTGACCAAATTAAGTACACAGATAGTTTACAGCCTTTTTTATTGCTTTTAATCCTTTCTTGTAGACAAAGCCGCGTGCAGAAACTAGTACACTTGATTTGAGAAGTCAAAAGTGCTATGATTCAAATACTCTTTAGAAATGATTACTATTAAAAGCAAAAAGCTAATAAACCAAACCCATAAACCATCTTACAATTAAATTTCAAACGTATATGAAATCTGTAGGAACACGCCATTAGAATTTCTACAAGTTCGCTCTTTTTGAAGTGAGAGAAGATATAATAATTTTGTTGATATTTCCTTTTCATTCGTGCCAGAAACTAACACGCGATGTAGGAATCCGCCCACGCATTTAAAAACATACTCATTTACTCATCAGAATATGTTTTAGGCGCCAGTATTATACAAATATTTAATGATTTTTTTGCTACTACATATATAACATCACACCTGTTATAACCGTAGGTGTAAGATATGTAATGAAAATACAATTTCAATCCCATGTAATATGGAGCCAGTATTTTGCCATTTACCGGGCATGTTACCAAACTACGAGCTACTGAGAATACTTGAGAATTTGTTACAACCGTTAAAAACCTTCTGTCTTTCAGACAAAGTGCAATTGGTCTTTTCAAATTTATACAAGAATAGTTTGAGAATCGAACCGGGAACCACGTGTTTAGCAGCCGGAGTTACTAATCTAAAGTCAAATACTCAAAAGACACTCAATTTCAGGTCATGCTTAAAGTTTCATTTGTCCCTAAAACACAATTCAAAGTATCAGACCAAGACTTAAGCTTGTTAAAAATCAAATATTTAATTTGTGATGACAAGATACATGAGGGCAGTTTAAAAAAATCGTACCAAGTGGCGTTGTTTGGTCTCTACCTACTCCTATTGGAACAAGGCATCAATATAATATATTTATGAATGTTAAATTCAGTGATGTTTGGGGATACGGCCATTTATAATATAATAATCCAACCTTAAATTTTCAATGGAGTTTAAGACCCGTTGCAATATATATTATGAACAATAATACGCCTGAAATTTCGTCTAAAATTTGGTCCCGAGTCATGTCAATTACGATAGTATGCACTGAGCTACGTTAAAAGTTACGATAAACCATTAACAATATTAGTCCCATGTAATAGAGGGCGAGCCTATTGTCATTTAATCTATTGTAATCTTTGTTCTCTAATCATATTGGGACTCCATTTCTAGAACATCGATAGGATTTTGTTGATTGACTTTACCGTGAACATGTATCATAGTTCAGTTGCATTTTGTTTAGTGGTTCTTTGACTTCATTGAGTTCAGGAAAAGCAAAATATGCAAGAAAATTACGGGGCTTTTCGTGTTTTTGGGTTTTTGCGCTTAACGCTTAGCGCAATACATCAGCATTCTAAATAATTTAGCACACTATTGATACTTATTTGTCAAGTGGAAAACAGTCAATGGCTAATCAGTAGCCCGATTCTCTATTACTATCGACTACCGACAACCGATCTGTCATCGAGAAATTTTGTATGAAAATCTGATCAGCGCCTCTGACGGACGTCGTAGAATCTTTTTTGGCAGTACATTCCAAATGTCAAAATTTCGATAGCTAGCCGATTGTCGGTAGTCGACAGTGGTAGAGAATCGAGGTACTGCACGTCTTTATCATAACATTTTACAAAAAAGTCAGTTTCCTACGATGCCTGTTGGTTTGCAATGAACTCAAAATGGACTGAACGGATTTTCACGCAGTTTTCGCTTAAATATAGAGTAATTTAAGGAAGATTTTAATGTATATTTGTCACGGATTACACTACGTAACTCAGGGGAAACCGGACCGGTCCGTGTGTGCAAGTCATAAAATGTATTTATTTATATTAAGGTACCTACTAAGTAAAGTTTAAATGACTTCTATGAACTCTCAATATTCGTATATTTTCGTATTTTTCCGAATTTCATATTACAGCAGCAATATTTTCATTACATTTGTACCAAAATTTCCATAATCGAGTTCCCCTAAAAGAAAAAGAACACCTTAATGATGTTTTTTCATACGATAAATAAAGCTTCATCGTGTTCCGAGAAGTCTTAGACGTGAATGACAAAATGTCGTTTGATTGATTGATCCATAAATGGTTATAAGGAAAGCAAAGCTTAGGAATAATATTTTTCTAAAAATATACCCATATTCTATAGCTTTTGGGTACATATCAGACAGCCTATTCATCTGATAGAGTGATAAAAAGGTGTGTCAGAATTTACCTAATAATTTTACCCATAGTTTTCCAAAGGTCGCAACGGTAAAATGTAAAAATATTTAAATCAAGATTTTACTCATCGGCTTCCACAATTAAAATATGACCGTTTTATATTATCATGTCATTATATAACCGTAAAACAACGATAAAAGAGGTGACACGTTAAAATCTGTCATTACTATTAACAAAAACTATAAAACATGAGTTTACTATATAGTCTCCAGTTGATATAAAAATCACTCCGCGTTTTCATTGCCACTCGTAAAAAACAGCTCGCAGAAATAAAATCGTAAAATACTTTGATATCTTAAAGCATAATTACGGGTTATGCATTGACATAATCAATCATAAAGTCTGGGCCAATTTGATTGACATATCAATATACTATGGTGCCAGACTTTGATATTGCATAATAATAAATAGAAAAATATAATTTTAATGTATTAAATTAATATTTTTATATACTTCTTTTCATTACGAGACATTTAGTGCGCGTTTCACATTTTTCTGCTTTATTTTACAAAAATATTATAATTTTTAAATGTAATTAAGATTTAATTTTAAATTACTTTACTCACCCTTTTATGTCTGTCTCACAATAAATCTCAGGCAAACACAATAAAAAATAATCTCCACCACATTCACATCACTGGACACTCAAAAAAATTGGATGTACACTGTCACACTCGCTATTAATTTATTTGTGAAGGATAACTTCACAAATAAATTGTCTAAATATACATTTTCAGTCACGGCTACGAGAATAGTGCGGGCACCTAAAGAGCGAATTTTTTACTATTTTCAGCGGCGTGACGCGGCGACGTGCGTACGACGCGACGATCCGCGAGCGACTGCCTGGGGCTTGGCAAGTACAAAAGCGCGGGAAACGCGAGCGAAAAACGCGCGAAATTCGCTACCGCCATAATGTATTCGCGCCATCACGAATTCGTTTTTTCAGGGTTCCGCAATCTGACGGTTCGATCTGTCATTTACTTTATTACTTGAATAAGCTGTCGTAAAACTGTTACTCGGAGTGTTTAGATTTGTAATCTAAAAGAACTATCAACTAAATTGTTCTTTTACTACACCGAGCCTAAAAGATCATTAAATTTTAAGTAAGCATTTTGTGTTATTACATTACTAACTTAATCAGTTTGAGTGCATCCATTAGGTTCAAACGTTTGGAAAGATTGGAGGCTTTCAACTCGCTTCTATCAGACTTCTTAATGAGTACTTTTTATTTAGTTCGTACCTCGCAACCCCTATTATTCTGTTCAGTGAGATATCATTTTGTTTGCTAAAAGTTACGCTGTTGTAAATTTAGATTGTTATTTTTGTTGTGGACCAATATACTATGGAGTTTCTTTGAGAGAATAGAAATAATATAGGTCAGCGCTGATGTCATCTGGAATGAATATTATCGCCACGAAGAAAGTGGAATAAAGCCTTTATTAAAATAGAGGCACGAGCGATTTCCGACCGCATTTAGATAAATTTTATCTAGAACATTATTCAGCGGTTTAATACATACTCTCACATCATACTCTCACTACTACACTACTCACTAATCTTCCAGTAGGTACTATTGTCTCGTGTATCTAACACGAGAGGATAGTACCGAAAAACGGAGGTCGGCTTCTGGTGCGATATAAAAAATATATATACGGAACACTCTATATCATCTCGCGTCCGCCTGTCCGACAGTTTTTTTTATTTGACAATGGAAATCTTTGTCCGCGCAGTTAATACGAATGTCAAATGTACGTTTCGTTACTGAATAAAATCATTTTCATTTGAACAGCTCACGTCGTGGCGAGGACGGCACAATGTTGGTAAATGTCACTTGTCAACTGTCAATTTTCTTCAGAAATGAGGTTTATTTCTTTAGATTTGAATGCTTGACGACATGTTTATTAGCAGGTAAGTCTTTTCATGGATTAATTGTTTAATTTGAATGACAGTTTACGAGTAGTTTTTTTTTGGACATGGTTTTGGAGATCGTTGCTTGCCGGTGGTATTTCGTGTTTTGAGTACGAAAGGAGAGAATGCGAATATTCAGACCGGTGAAGAATAGTTTTCCAAAAATCAATTGTACATATATACGGATGATGCTATTCACGCCTGTTAAAACCGAAAGTATAGTATAGGTTTATGAAACATATAAACTATTCGCAAGAGCGAAACGCAAGTAATAGTCTAGTGCCTCAAATTATGCCGATACCAAACTTCGGGTTAATATTGAGAAATATTTTATTCTTGCCCGACCTGGGTTTGATATCCAGGTCGGGCAAGAATGGAATATTTTTAACCTTAAACCTCGAGATCTTTAGTCAGACACACTAGCGACCACGCCAAGGAGGCAGACATAATTATTGACTCATAATCCGTAATTATTTTGACTTAAAAATCATCTAAACATGCAATGCATATCATTGTTATATGAACATCATACGAGGATATTACCAGAACCACTTACATATATACATTTGCTTTGTACAAGAGCATGTCTTTGCATAAGAGGCCAAGCGGAATTTGTCAATCTCAATTTGCCAATGAATTGTTTGTGAACTATAGAAATGTGGGACTTCCAGCATGTTAGGTCAATGACATAATGCATTGATTTTTCTTATTCATATCATCACGTCAATTTATACATTTTTCGGCATTGAAACTTGGCATACCCGATGTGATTTTTAATATATGATTTTTAAGTTTATATTTATCGCATTTATCGAGGGCATGCATAGTCCAACTAGCAAATGACCTGCGTGTTCGACTTTTAAGGCCTAACCCCTCCCTCAATTTGGAAGCATTGCCCAGCAGTGGGACAGAAATGAGTTAAAAAAAAAATATAACTTATAAAGTGTATTTAGAAATATACCAGTTATTTAGTTACGATAGTACAAGCTCTGTTTATTATGGAATCAAATGTCCGTGTGTGAGTTGTCCAAAAATATTTAATTAAGTCAATTTTGTATAGTCCCTGTTTATTGTCGCCCGAATGAAAGGGATACACAATATAACAATTAATTTGTAATCTGATTGAGAATTCCTCGGAGATTTGCTTTCGTTGAGTTATCTCTTACAGAATATTGTGAGCCGACTTATTGTTCTATTGATTTGAAACGTCGTAAGTTACGGAACAGTTTTCCTGTAACGAAGTCTTAAATTACTAAAAACTGCCGCTGTGGCGCGGTCGGTAGTGTATCCGACTGCTAACCACGTAGTCCCGAGTTCTCTTTCCGGGTCGGACATAGTGCTATTGGTTTTTTTTTTCTAATTTATATCAGACTTCTTGGCTTTGCCCAAAAATCCTCTCTTATTGCTCCTCTACACTTATAAATAATTAATCTTCTTACCAAAGTTTAACTTTCTATGTTCAGTTGAGTGGTTTCGGCTGTGCGCTGTGCATCAGTCAGTCACTGAGCAACGGAGAGGTTTTAAATATATTCATTATTCTCAATAATAGTGCTAAAGAGTTTGCCCCCTATTACACTGGACTAACATTATTAATGGCAAAAAGCCAAGATGCCCATTTAATTTAGAATTTGGTAAAATAATCCATCATTCAACAAAACCCAGACACCCACAGAATTCATCCAAGTCTATTCCGTACGTTTAAAATAGAAATAATCTTCTCTAATAAAAAAATATTTACGTTTATCTTTTCCTTTAGCACATTACTGTATTGAATAGACAGTAAGCGTACTTTGACAGTTGAATTGTACAAAGGGCAAGCGTGGGAAGTCATGATTCTATTACTTACTCAAACTTCCTGCTTCTGTTTATACCAAATAAATACTGACATTTTCTGTCTCGTCTGGTCTGTAAAGAAGTTTGTTTTCAGATGTTTACACGACATCAAGCTTGTTATTCTTTAAGGTGTATGCAGAAGTCTGTTAAACACAGCTGTGTTTTGTCATTGACAATGTTAGCACCATGTAATAGGGAGCAAGCTATTGCCATATACCCGACACATTACTGTACTCCGAGCTACTTAAGAATGTTTGAATATGAAAATAAAAAATAATAAATTCGATAGAGCTTTACCTGAACTGGGAACCAAACCTCATGATCAGCAGTAACCTACTGAATCACAGAATAAACCACTCAGATAACGAATATAAGTAGATATTTTCAATCGAATTCAAAATGATTTAATGAAGTTAATTTCATGGCCAACTCATTTGAAATTTTGTATTCATTTAAGAACTGTCTGTAGAGAAATAATAATTTCTAATCCGTACTTTAAAAAACTTTCTTTGTAGTCTACATTTTGAACTTCAGAAAAAATGCTTCTACACTCGACTTAATCACAGTCAAATAAAAGTCTTAACTAACAGCAATATAGGCAGGTAATGTGACTACATTGTCAACTTGTCTGTCCCAGTTAATATCATGAATCAATGAACCGATTATAATGCGGTTTTCACGTGAACTATTACAACATTATGTAGGCAAGCATAGTTTTGGCTATTAGTTAACCTTCTGGTTGCTACGCCGATTCTTTGGAGAGGTATTGTGTTGTTGAATCTAGTACGTGTATCACGGATTTCAGTTGACAACAAGTGTATGTCAAATTTATGGCCACCATTCAGTACATTTCTGCCTTAACGTAACGTGTTAATCATTAAACTCTAAAGGAGAAAACAATTTACAGCATATGGCTTTCAAGTAATTGTCGACTGAGATAGTAATACGAATTCAGGTTTGTATTAGAAACTGTTTTTAATTTCATAATATGTTAAATTCAAAGCTAAGCTTCCCAATCTTTTACGGACTACCTTACTACGGACTACTACGCCCCCTTTTACAAGGAAGAATAAATTTCCAAAAAAATCGGTGTACTTCCTAAGGAATCTTCGTACCAAATTTTAACTAGTAGTTTTGGCTGTGCGTTGTCTGTCGTCAGTCACTGAGTAGCGGAAGAGTTTTTTCTTTATACACATACATTGATTTTTCAACATATTTACACCTGAACTAAATATATCCTTGTTTTATTGTATTAGAAATTTAGTAATGGATTGTTCTTGAGAATTTTCTCAAACTTTACTACGAAAAGTAAATATACTTCGGAAAAAAAATTGAGACCAATATTTATACTGTCGCTATGATTTTTTACAGCAATGAAAACGAACCTTTGGCTTTCGCAACAAAATTTGGAAAACGTTGGACAAACATTTTTGTGATTTGAGGAAAAAATCCTACAAATTGGGACTTTACGGTTTTCATTTGGTCGAAATGGGCGACTGTCATTGACGGCACTTTGTTCCTAACTGTACTATCGTATTGTCTGTAATCATGTGCCCGATTGTACTTTTATAGGCGAAGAGCTAGAGCTAGTGTTGTGGTTTAATTTACAGTGAATGCCGAATTTTTATTATACTATTTTTAATTATTTAATTCAAAAATTATAGTGACAATAGCTATATACAAAGATGGGAACGAAGGTGTATAAAGTACATCCACTTCGCATCCATTTCGCTTTAACAATGTAAGTGTCATGAAATAGAGGGCGAGCCTATTGCCATTTACCGGTCAAGTTACCAAACTCCGGGCTTTTGTTAAGAAATATTTAATAATAAATTAGAAAAGACCCAATAGCACTTTGCTCAAATCGGGATCAAGCCCAATACCTCATGATCAACACTTGGTTACGCTACCAACCGCGCCACAAAAGCTATCTACTTTTAATACCTCTATACTAGTTTATAAGTACATATTTTTAAGTGCCAATCTCTCGATACTAGATGGCACCGAATGCAGAAAAGCGCTTTAGAATGTCTCGAGCGTCGTGATAGTAATATGTTTGTTTATAGACATTTTCCAACAAGCATCTAAGCTACTTATAGTTTAAATACTTCGTAAGAAGTATGTCATATTATCTGAAACAGTGCAGTGATCGTTCGTTATTAAATTCCTTGCCAAGTTCAGCATGTTGTTAAGTAGTTTGAATTCCATTTTCTCTTGATATATAAGTACGGTATTGTAGCCGTTATATGTATAGAAGCTACTTGTGAAGCTAGTTCTTATATAATTATATATTTTATATTTATTACTACTACTAAACAAATATTCTACCTGGGATACCTCCCAGACTTTGCGGTCGATGGTTCGAACCCGAGGCGACGCACCAATGAGTTTTCGAAATTATGTGTGTATCAGAAATAATTATCACTTGTGCCAACGGTGAAAGAAAACATCGTGATGCAACCTTCCATACCCAAGAGATATTTACAATAGTTCTTAAAGTTATACTAAGTCCAAAGAAACAAATAAAAAATCAATCAAACAAACAAACTCCTCAGCTTTATAATATTAGTATAGATTCAACAACCATGAGCAGAAATAATCAAGCAGCACAAAGTAATAAAACAAAGCCTGAATATTTAAATACACATACAAAATCAATTCTCTACCTTCACAAATAATATTCTATCAAACTTTTTACATTAGCCCACATTGAAAGTGATATGAAAATAATAATTACCTTTCCTACAAAATATTGGTACAAAATTACAGTGTGGTTCCTGATTGATTTCGGCGAGGTAGTTTCAGAATGATTAATGATGTGGGATCATTAGTTATTTATAAAGTTTTATATGTATTACTAGTCATATACTTCGGATTCGTATGTAACTAATTTTTATATTATTTGATCAATTAAGCTACGTTCTAGTCTCCGTAAGTATAAATAAAAAACACTATAATGTAATTAAATAAATCTCCTATTTGTGACACAAAAAATAAAACTTAATAATGAACAAATATTTAATGTATAATGTATAATAAAAGAGTTGTCGCATATTATACTAGCGTATATTAAGGGATAGTTTCTTTTGTAACTAAAATTCAGACTTTGATTAAGTTTAAGATTTCGTAAATACTTCATGATAGAGCTTGCAAAATGTCCATAGCAAGAGAGTTAAAAAGTACATAAAGCATAAACAATTTTTGTTTTTTTTTTATTAGGACCTATGGACAGAAAGACACCATTTCTTTTTTGGTATTTAATTTTAATCAATATAACGATATATTTCAGTCTCTAATAACTTTAGGTAGAAAAGCATTTTGATTGCTTAGTTTGTGAAGCCACGGCCTGACCTCGGTGACCTAATTAGACGGAATATCAAGCACCTAGGCCGTGTAGTCGACAAAAATGTCCACATTTTTATTGCTTGCTTTTAAGATTATAGGTTTAAATGTAGGTTTTTACTAAATAATAGTAGATATTTAGAATAATGAAAAATGTGTGTATTAGAAGTAATAAACCATTATTACAAAGGTAAAGATTCTTTTTTGTGATGTGTACTTAAATACCTGACTTTTTTTAACACAGATCTTGAAGGAATATGTAACCGATGTCAATAAAAGAGGAAGTTTTCAATTCGATTGCAGTCAGAAGCTTGAGAGTCTCACAATCTGTCTTACCGAGCGATATCGTTTTATAACCCAGGTTACGAGATTGAATAGTTTTGATTGATAATCGCTTCATGTATAATACTGGTATTCAGCTGCATCCCGGCGAGACTGGCAGCCGTCTTCAATATAGTTGAAAGAAAGTCTAAGCTGGTGATGATGATATTTTTTATTAATTTCTACAAATGGACGACGTAATTCATTTCTTAGTTATGGTTTTATCAAGAGTTAATGAAAATGACATACGATAATAGGTTAGAAATCAATTTATATTTGTAGCATTAAAGTATGCAGCCATCTCTTAAACTACAACCCGGGGCGTTTGCAATTAAACACCGCAAATTCGGAGCGGTCTAGAGGCGGTACCCGTCGAACGCAAACGTCCAATGATATATCACTGGCATAAAGCAACTTCACTACTACCTGAATATATAGAATTTGTTTAAATAATATCAGTAGTTTATTGTTTAAATAAACTACTTTATAATATGACGCCTATCATATCCAAAGGTCAGTCAGTCATCAGTAGCTCGATTCTCTACTACTATCGACTACCAACAAACAACCGACCTGTCATCGAGAAATTTTGTATGAATTTGATCAGAGCCTCTGACAAAGCAGTACATTCTTAATGTCAAAATTTCAATACTGAACAGTACCGATTGTACAGAATCGCGCTACAGTTCCTTGATTCTCTACCACTATCGACTAGCGACAACCGATTAGCTATCGACATTTTGACATTTAGAATGTACTGCCAAAAAAGTTTCATCCCCGTTCCCGTCAGAGGGGTTCATTTTGAAGTCGGTACAAATACACTCTCGCAAAATGACAAAAGAAAGGTAAAAGTTTATGAACGAGGCATACACATAAAACATTGTATATTATTGTGTATCGTGTACAAAACATAAATGTAAAGTAAGACCTGCCTTAAAAAAGTTCTTAAGCTGAAAGTGTGAGCCTTCGCATGAAATATTTATTTAAGTACACTTGTGTTACCGTTCAAAAATGCTTTTAGAAAAAGTGCCTTAAGAATGTGTTTGTTCTATACCATTTGTTGGCATATTAAGATTATTAAATCAGTATTGACTCTGTGGCGCGGTCGGTAGTGTATCTTACTAATCGTGGTGTCTCGGGTTTGATTCCCGGCTCGGAAAAAATACTATTCGTCTTTTCTCATTTTTATTAGACTATTTCACAATAGTGGCCCGGAGTTTGGTAACGTATCCGGTAAATAACAATAGGCTTGCTCGCCCCTTATTATATGGGACTAACATTTTTAATGCCGAAACATTGGTTAATTTTAATAAGGTAAATAGCCTTGGCCTACACCTTCGGGTACAAAAGGCGTGATATATTTAATGGATATATATCTTATTAGTAGCTTATAGTTATAGGTTACTTTCATACAAAGAAGTGCAACAGAAAATGTGATAATGTACACATATTTTTCATCGTGCCTGATGTAGGTACATATTGAATACAAACGCTATGAGCGTTCTACCTCATTTCAGTCACGCTCACAAACAATATGTGTGCTTATACTCAAAACTGTATATTCAAAGATATAACGCGGTCAATTTCACGAAACTTTGCATCGGCAAAGGTTTGGGACAAGTGAACAACTAAAGCGAATTACAAACTAAGAGATATGAAGCGCAATTCTCTTCTACTGTGAACTATTGACAACCGGCTAGCTATCGAGAAGTTTTGTATTAAAATCTGATTAACTCTTCTAGCGGGCGCTGAACGAACTATTTTTGCAGAGCATTTAAAATTTCAAACTTTCAATACTCGATAAAAACAACTTTAGAGAATTGCGTTAACGGAACCATAATAATATATGAATTGCATGACTCTCTACAGTCAGTACTATAGAGTACCGAGAGTTTGACATTTAGAATGTATTGCAAAAATTGTCCCTGCGACGCCTACTAGAAGCGCTGATTAGATTTTCATACGAAAGTTCTCGATAGCGCGATAGCCATACAAAACTTCTAGATAGCTAGCCGGTTGTCGATAATTGATAGTGTTAGAGAATCGCACTACAGCATGCGTATTGTTTTTCATTTGACAACTAGTGTACGTCAATTTGTTAGCCTCTATGCATTGTGTAATGCGCAAGTATAGCTATTATATTCATTTAATTTAAAATGGCAAACATGATTACTACTGACTATAGAAAATCGCGTTTCGGATAGTTGATACACAATTATTTATCTGCATGCGTTCCTCTTTCAAAGTGTCTACAGGTTATCAAATTTCTATTTATGCCATGGTGTTATTGAATTTAATGAGATCTTATTATCAATTTTATTGATTCTGACTACAAGTTGGCAATTTTTGGAATAACAATAAACGAATTCCAAGAAATAGTTGCAAAAACTAAACATTCCATGGTGACAACAATGCATTTTAATATCAAAACCCTTTAATAACTTTACAACTACTATTTTAATCGTCTTATAAGATACTGATATATTCAAAGCCATCGTTTATGGTCCACTAACTTTTAGGCTAACTCCTTAAGAGCTCATAAAACTAAACTGTCCCAGTAAACTGGAATTAGGACCTTAGTTTTATGGTCAATTAATAAACTGTATAATAGTCCGGCAGAATAATATTTTATGTTCATAGTTTACGGAGTTAACAAACGCTATTTTTACTCAAGAGTTCGTGTAATATTTTTTTAGGGTTTACCTGAAAAGTAATAAACCTAGTTGTGGAATACGTTTCATTTAAATGAAAAAGGTATATAAACAGCTATTAAAGTAATAGGTGCGTATCCGCCGACTTCATACATTTTCTAGGCTTTTTAAAGAATTCTCATGGGGCAATAAAGGTTGCATCACGATATTTTCCTTCACCGTTGGAACAAGTGATAATAATTTCTAATATACACATAACTTCAAAAAGTCATTGGTGTGCTGCCTCTGATAGCTTGTACCACAACAATATCGACGTAACGAACACAATACTGAAACTTTGCAGAATGCTAAAGTGTCGCAGTTGTAGCAACATCCTGAGTGCTCATCAAACTTTCACCCGTTTAGTGTTTATGTGTTATCTCCAAAGTTACCTCTAAGTCAGGTTAATGTGTCAACTTAACAGGTAGCGCTTGAAATATGCAGTGGGTTTGTACCGAAGAATCTATAATACGGTATTGGAGGGTTTAGGTACAAGTGACTTTGTGTGGAGGCTTTATCTAAGTACTAGGGGACTGGCCCGACCTCGTCTGGGTAGCGTGCAATTTTATCCCGTTGATTCTATTCCCATGGGAATTTTGATCCTGTAGATCCCATACTAACCTTGTCTCGATAGTAACAAACATATAATGAATTATCAAATTAGTTTAGCTGTTCATATCTTATGTATGCAACACTCTACTACTGACTGCAAACGTAGACAGCACATTATATTATTTAAAATCTGTGAAAACTACTCTTTTTATAATTTATCAAGAGGCGCTTATAGCCAGTTGCAATTTCCGTCAGTAAATAATCTGTAGCTTAAGCAATCCTTGGCGCGGTCAATCCATAGATGGATGACCACATAGTTGTATCTGAATTAATAGGCGTCTCTGTATTGTCGATTAAAATAGCACTTAAGCTATGTACAATCGCTATTCAACTATTGATAGTTTGTAAAAATCGCCCTCTGAATACATATTTCAATGGAATTTCACACAGGGACTATAACAATATAGTTAATATATGATCGTTTCAAAACAGAAACACCTTCTAACATACAAGGATCTTATGTAACAGCACTTATACTTCACGTAGAACAAACTCAACCGCTTGGAAATTATTTTGGGTGGTCGCCAAACAATGTCTGACCACGTTTCATAAGCCTCGACTCATGTCTACTACGTTTAGTAGGCATTTAAATATTGAACATTTTAAAGTATTATATTGAAAATTTACTAGGAAATTTTACCATACGTAGGAAGCAAGTGTTTGGTAGATATTTTTTGTTTTAAAAGACAACTCTCGCACTAAGAATTGCTCTTGCGTCGCGGGGACTTTTCCAAATATACAAGCAACGGACACAAAGTTTTTTCGTGTGGAAATCGAGCCCCCTACCTCCCGACGCAATGGTAGCGGCGTGGCAATGGCAACCTAAACCACGGCACCTCGGAGGCAGTCAAGTACTTATAAAATTAAAAATTATGGTAAATATTTTAACAATCGTGGTAAGTAAGTGTTTGGTTGATTGAATTTATCATCGCCTTACAGATATTCTAAATGTTAATTTGACTGCCTCTGTGGCTGCGACTGCCACGGATCCCGGGGCGAGCCAAAATATCTTTTCTTTTCTGGGTCCGAAATTAGGAAGTAGAAGTTAGTAGACTTTACCTCGGAAAGCAAGTAAAGTCGTCGATCCTAAGTCTGACCTCTCACTGGTCGTGTTGGTATCAGTCCCACCGGGCTATGGGAGTGCGGGAAATGACTCCCTCACTCTCGTTGACTAACAATGTTAAAAGCTATATACATACACCTTCGGGTTTAACAGGTGTGATATTTGTAATTTATGTCTGTTTGATTATATTGATAGTAAAAATAGTACTCCTAAAAGCGGGTTTGCGTTTTTATAATCGTCGTGAGCTGACCCTTACAATCTTGACCGAACAAACTTTAAAATTATTATATCTAGATTTTTAAACCAACCATTCTCTTGATTCAATGTAGAAGGCATAAAGTTACAAACCGTGGTTTATCTTTGTGGGCTACTGGGGTAGAATTTAAATAATTTATACGAAAAATCTATTCCGAGGTTTTGCAGCGGAATAAAATTTGTCGTGACCATTTCAAAGCGCTATGTTAAATGCATTAAAAGAGGACGCTTTTAACTCGAGGTTTTAATTATATCTTTTTGGAAACGAATTCGTTAATAATGATATATACTCATTTAAGTGCATTTAAATTTTTATATAGTCCGAACACTTACTAGACAGTCTTGGTATGTATGACAATTTTTTTTAATCAATTTAATTTAAAAAAGACAACTCCCGCACTAATAATAATTGCTCTTGTGTTGCAGGGACTTTTACAAACATACAAACAAGGGACACAAAATACAACCTGACCCGAAACAACAGACCCGTGTGGGAATCGAACCCACGACCTCCCGACGCAGTGGTATCAGCGTGCAGATTATAATGAATAATTCTGTGTATTTTCCAGATAAGCTGTATCATACGGGCTACTGTCAGCCGCATACGGTTTACTGATGCTCTTATTTGTGAATTTTGTATACCTCTGCGACTTGTAAACTTGCATGCAAGGCTCTCTGCTAAGTTTTTTGATTACAGTACCCGTTGTTTTCTAAGCCTGTTGGAAAATGTAATAAATATAATGTAATACTTAAGGGTCCTCCTATACAACAAACGTAATTTTTTTGGAAATTTTTGCTCGATATTGGTAACAAAAACAGGTAAACGCCAGTAATATTTACAGAATATGTATTGGTTTAGTAGCTTTAAAATTATTTCTTAAAGGTAAACAAATATTAAGGGGGGCTTTCCTACAAAAAACATGATTTTAAGCTAGTGCATCTCACACTTGACTTTTTATATGTGCACGTGTATAAAGTTTCATTCATCATTATAATAATGTAGTAATTATCTCAAATTCTCGTAACACGTGTAATAACTACACACAATGGCAGCGGTCGGTAAACTGGGCGCTAATTGATTAATGAGGTCTGAAAGGGCCGACACCTTCCAAGAGGGACAGATCACTAGATCAAATAGAGTTTTACTTGTTCACTGTGACGACAAGTTTACCTTAAGGGATTAGGGCTGCGATAGAAGTAAGGAAAAAGGGCAGGTAAAACAATATTTCTTTTTTTGTCCCTGCCCAATTTTGCTATAAAGAAAAGAAAAAGAAGCGGTAAGGGTCTTTTGAATAAAATTTAGCTTCTATCTATACTAATATTATAAAGCTGAAGAGTTTGTTTGTTTGTTTGTTTGTTTGAACGCGCTAATCTCAGGAACTTCTGGTCCGATTTGAAAAATTCTTTCAGTGTTAGATAGTCCATTTATCGAGGAAGGTTATAGGCTATATATCATCACGCTACTGCCAATAGGAGCAGAGTACCAGTGAAAAATGTTACAAAAACGGGGAAAATTTTGACTCATTCTCTCTTATGTGACGCAAGCGAAGTTGCGCGGGTCAGCTAGTAGTATATATAAATATGAAAGGAAAAAAAAACCTTAGATTTTTTTTTACTTCTCAGCTAACCAAATTGTCTAGTTTGAATTTTTTCAAAACACATATAACCGCTAGCAGCTATTTTATCTGTGGTGCGATTTTTCCAGCACTGGAAGAAAATCGCACCACAGAAATAGCAGATACGCTACCAACCGTTCTACATAAAAGAATTTTATATATTGACAGGCGAATGCCCTGTCTTCGTCTGGATATTTTACAATTTTATCCCCTTGACTCATTCCCATGGGAATTTTAATCCCATCGATCCCATACAAACCTTATCTTGACTAGTTATAAAACATATAAAAAAAACTAATTACTTAGTTGTTTAAAAGTTATGCGCGTATAAACAATTCAGACATGAATTTTTATTTATATAAATAAATATACCAGTACAAAAATTAGGGTCATCGTGTGCCCAAGTCCGAGCATCTGTCAACCCTGTTTGTCACATACATATACATGTGGGTATATTAGAAGGCTTTCGTGTCGTTTACAAGCCTAACGCGTTCGACCGCAGCGAAGGATTCTATGGGAATCAACAATGTGTGCTTAGTACCTAATGTGGTGTGGCCGTGTGAGCATTCCCTCTTCTACTGTTTGATTAACTTGCTATAAAACGGAAGATATTTGTGGAATGAGTTAATTTAGAATTAAATTATACAAATATTCTATAAGAAGTTATTGTTAGAATGTTATTATTTTATGCAAATATGTTTGGAGCAATATTCGATTCAATTCCACTCCATGGCTCAGTGGTCAACGTGGTCGCCACGCCACTGCCATTGCGTCGGGAGGGTGTGGGTTCGATTTCCATACTCGTCAATCGATTTGAGTGATCCGCAAATTATTGTTGTTTCGGGTCTGGTTGTACTTTTTGTCCGCTATTTGTATATTTATAAAGAACCCGCGACACAAGAACAATACTTTGTGCGGGAGTTGTCTTTGCTAATAAACAAATAATAGGTAATACATTATGTAGGTACTAAACAAACCTAAGAAATATGTATTATTAAAAAAAACCGTGACAGGAGACAAAAATCTTAAATTTCGTTTTTAAAACGCTACAATATTAGAAAATTGAACACAAGTCTAAACAGATTGTTTGTTGAAAAAAAGATTATCAAAATTGTAGCAAACGTTTCTCCCTCAACTCTGAATAACAACTAAAGTATTACACAATTCAATTACATCTTCATAGTCATATTACTCACACATTCTGAAAACCGTTTCAATGCCAAAACGCCTTAAAAGCACTTCAAAACCCTCATATCTCCACAATTTTATCCCAACGAATAAAGACGTCTAATCCGAATGTTCAGCTGACTTACATTTCTATTGCTCTAAAAGCTTTTATAATAGAAAAAAATGTTTGAAGCCTTTAGCAAATCTTTGTTCAGCATAATTTCGTATAGTCTAACAACTTAGTGAGCACCTAGAGTACAATGCACTCAGCATTGTACTCTAGGTGCTCAGCTGGCGGTGGTATCCAAAAAACAGAATTTATAGCATCAGTTACCCGCAGGCTTATGCAACTGACAGTCTCCAATTTGATACATGTACTGTTTGTGGTAATACTCAGATTTATCTATGATACTCCAGTCAAATCGAGCATGGCAAGGCTCTGTACCAAGTTTAGTATATACAAGAATTAACGCAAACACACTTTTTACTTTGCAATGCCTAACGTTTTGAGGCAACTTGCACCTGCCAATTCCCGTATGCTATTTATGAATAAAACATGCGATGCAAAGGTTAAAAGTTATCTCTACTAAGTTGTTAGACTATAGTAGAGCATTTTCTTTTCTAATCTCTATAAAAATATCCGAGTCTCAGGGCCATCTTCAAAGACGTTCTTGGATCAAACCGAGGCGGACTCGCTTACCGAACAACGAAATCTAATCCTTTCTCGTTTAGAAACTAGTTATTTTCTTGCCAACGGAAATTTATTGAATCTGTCACTTGTGATATTTTATTTACTTACTTATTTTCTTAGTGAATTTAAGTTCTGCGTTGTTATGGTCGCACTAGAACTTAACACAATGTTATAGAATTTAATTTAAAAAAATTGTTTTAGTGGTCAAGAGTAACTTTTGTAACGGTCCGCGCAAAGTATGACGCGGGATATTTCTTAAAAAAAATCGTGTTTTTTTATTTAAGTAAACGTCTAAAATTACACGTAGACAGATTTATTTTATTAAATTACCTCGAAGCTATGATCAATGTCAAAATATAGTCACAAAAAATGATATTTTTCAATAGCATCTTCAAAATCTGTATATAATAAAAGGTTAAAAATCTTCTCGTTTTTTGGATTCGGTTAACAAACAAGATACACGTGAGTGGCGTGAGATGACGTGGTAAAAAGTCTGTCTGTTTGTCTGAACAGAATTTCATGCATTTTTAACAATAGCACAGGCTTTTAGTCTATTAAAATTAACTAGAAGTAACTCTGGCAAGACCGAGGCAGGCCGCTAGTTGAGTACAAAACAACAAAACAGTTATATCTCCCTAAGAAGCCCTTTACAAAGTCACATAATATTATGTGAACAAACATCGTCTAATCCATCTCTATCAACAAATGGCTTGCAACTCAATTTCCAAAGCTTCAATGATACAGCAACATAGTATAATGACTCCTAATAAGCTGAAGTTTGATGCGCGCATGAATTTAAATGAAAGACAAACATGAACTCCCTCTTGATCCACTTCAATCGTTATTTGAACAAAATTATTGGTTTTCCGGCGTTAAATTGAGGATATAGGGTGGTGGTAAACTCAATGAGAAGCCAAAATGAACGTGAGCAAGCCGGAGTACTACACTTTTAGCCGAAAAGAAAAATTTATGCGCTATTTTTTGGACATAAATATGCTGTAAAATACTATGCATACATTTTTAACAAATTACTTACTCAACGATCCTGTGATTTATAATCCAAGTTCGTAAATCACGAATTGTGGATCGGAAATCGTAGATCGCGACTTAACTTTGTATCGCGTACGGCACTGCTTTATAAGGGCGCGCGGTCGACCTGTGATAAAATTATATAAAATCAATTGGACGCTATAATCAAATTGCAATGAAATTTTGATGACAAAATATTCTTACAAAGACAAATCACGTTAACGAAAAATGATGTACACATTTTTCTTAAAGTAAACCATAAATCAAGAAGTTTCGATACTTATCTTGTTTTCTTCTTAAACTTTACTGGCATCTTCAACCTTTCCGAACTAAGAATTTTAAAACACCCTGTACATTCTTTTACTACAGGGGAAGTAATGATGCGAGTTTAACTTGGTAAAGTGAGATTCTAAAGTTTCCTTGAATTTATGTGAAAACTAAATTTATATTAAAGCGATGGGGAGGTAATTTTACATGGAAATTGACTGTTGAACGATAAAATACATTCTAGTATAAATAGGAAATATTATATCGTGGAAGAATTACGATAGTTTTATAGACTTAACGTATGCTTACGTTCGTATGTTTGACGATTTGGCGCAAGTGCGGGCGAGTTCACATGGATAATTCTTAGTATTTCCAGCATTTTTATACGAACTTCAGCATTGTTCCCTGAAGTGATAACTGGCAATTTTCGAAGAAATTCAGAAAATAAGTTGATGACAATCAGTTTAATAAAAAGCTGTACTTCTCAATTAACACATACATAAAATCTCGCCTATTTCCTATATAAGTAGGCAGTGACTAGAGACCGCCACTTGATATTATCCTTACAAACTTCCTTTGCTTTATTCACATCAACACATCTTGATATTTAAGACCGCCAGTTACATTAAATTCACTTGTTTTAATATAGACACGTGCAACAGAATCACACAAACCGATAAACGCACAGCTCTCCCTAGAACATCTACAAAAACTGGTTGCAACAGAAAAACCAATCGGCACGGATTCAAATGAAAATTCCGGTGCAGAGGAGAAAAAAATCATGTTTTTTTTTATTCGACGCTCCCAACTCGTTTATTGAAAGTCTCGATGTGTTTTTCGTGTAAACTGCAGAGCTATGCGTTTTACGTCCGACAGGTAATCTCTTTTAAATAATGACTGATACAATTGAAATATGTGACCGTGTACAAACTGAGTTTTTGTTTATTGCTGCACAATATTCAACTTTGTTAACTGATTTTTGTTAAAGAATTTTGCAGGATTAACTTTGTCACTTCCAGGTTTATGTTATTTTGTGCGTTGTTTTTTCATCGCATACCCTAATAGCAAAGTAGTTGAGGCCGTTGGAAGGTTGGAAGGTTGGCTTAACGACATGTCATTATTGACAACTGATACTGACTTTTTACGTACTCTCCGAAAAACAAAGACGATCGGTATCTTGATTCTCTACCACTATCCACTACCGACAACCGGCTAGCGGCTACATTTTGACATTTAGGATGTACTTCCAAACAAGTTCCTACGGCGCCCGTCAGAGACGCTGATTAGATTTTCATACAAAATTTCTTGATGACAGGTCGATTGTCGTTAGTCGATAGTAATAGAGAATTGAGCTCGAGAATCACATGGCGGTTACTCATCTATGGAATGTCTGCGCTGAGGTTACTTTACGGACTGATCGTTTTTATTACTCTATATAGGTCAGTGAATGTAAGTGCGTAAACATTTCAACAAAAAATCGAAAATAATATTTACTAGCAGGTTTATATTCAATATTTTCGAGTGCGTTATTTTACTATTATTAACACACGTTAATAAAATCATGTTCGTTAAAGCTCATATTTTAACAGTTTTAAAATAATATTCACAGAACTAACTAATATTTATTTGCATATTCATTTAGTTCGCGAGCAGTGAACAGAAAAAACTGCAGGTATTTTATTTCAAACGTAAATATCGTTATTTCAATATTGATGATTACAAATAACATTAGTTTGAGGTATAACTATGCTTTTTTTAATACGTAATAAAATAATTTAACATGAAGTAATGGTGTGTTCACATAATATTAAATACAATGTCAAATAACTCTTCAATGTTTGGTAACATGTTGTAAACCGTTGTTATACCTGCAGAGTGGAAAAAATTCTGGGCCATGGAGGGAAATTACTTTAATTATTGAAGATATCTTAATTATCTTAAAGGAAATAAACTTTTATTATGTGAACATATCATGTTCATAAAGGTACATTTTTGCAGTCCATTTCCATTTTGTATCTCTCTCCAACCGAAAATATAGAATCACTTTTTAAATCTTACTCTATAGTTACTGTAAACAAACTTATACCTACATAACTAGGTATTAACACTATTCCGTGAATATGTCCAATTAATTACTAATATAGATGGATGGCGAGATACGTCGATGTTTATATAATCATAATGTGTTTCCCATATTCTGTTTGATTGATGATCTTAACCCTCGAACACCCCTTAACCGGCTCTGACGGATTAATATGCAATCTGACACGGTTTACTGACACACGGTTTACTGACACGGTTGGAAAACGTGGGAATCCGAGGTGTAGCACTGGATTGGTTTAGGAGCTATTTGACTGGTAGATCACAAAGAGTCAGAGTAGAGGGGCATGAGAGCAGCAGTGCTGCCTGCACGTTCGGGGTACCTCAAGGCAGTACACTGGGACCTACTTTATTTATTATTTACATCAACGACCTTTGCAATAGTGCCCTGCCTAACATGGATGTTCTAATGTTTGCTGACGACACTGTTTTATTATTCCATGATAAAACCTGGGAAAAAACAGTAGAAACTGCTGAAGCTGGTCTGGCAAAAGTAACCACCTGGTTAGAAAATAGCTTACTGTCTCTCAACTCATCCAAAACAAAATATTTATGCTTCAATAGATCACCTAAAACCAACCCTAACTCTAACATCACGCTCACTCTTCATATGTACCCTTGCAATCGCATCGATGACCGTAGTTCTTGTACATGCGAAACCTTATCCCAAGTATCTTCTATAAGATACCTTGGTATCATCATAGACGAAAGATTAGATTGGAAACAACATATCATAACTTTAAGTTCCAGAATAAGAAAACTGATATATATTTTTAAAAATCTCCGACCTATAGCAAAATTGAACCTACTAATTCAAACCTATTTAGCGCTTTGTGCTTGCCTTATTAGATATTGTATCACCGCTTGGGGTGGTGCAGGTAAAAGTCACCTCATTATGCTTGAGAGGGCCCAACGTTCAGTATTGAAAGTTCTCATGTTTCTGCCATACAGATACAATACCACAAATCTATATGAAAAAGCAGGGGTTTTGTCAGTTAGAAAAACATTTATATTTGAAATTTTACGTAGATACCACAGCAAAATTGTACCCACACTACCAGAATCTACAAAGCGTTTAGACCGTTGCCCAGTACCTAGAGTACAAACGACAATAGCCCAGAGACACTTTAATACAATAGCACCCAATATCTATAACCGCTTTAATATGAAGCATAAGGTAAAAAACCTTACAAATAGTTCTTTTAAAAAATCTGTTATAACATGGCTTAAAGATTTTGATTATGAGGCTACTGAAAACTTAATAGTTAATTTACATACTAGAATACGTGAATAAAACACAAACAAGTGATACGTACACACACGCACACACACACACGCACACATACACACACACACACACACACACACACACACACACACAAACACTAACGCACACACAGACAAACATTAACACACTTAGATATAATTAGAATAAGAAATGCAA
Organism: Anticarsia gemmatalis; assembly: GCF_050436995.1. Lineage (NCBI taxonomy): Eukaryota > Metazoa > Arthropoda > Insecta > Lepidoptera > Erebidae > Anticarsia > Anticarsia gemmatalis. Next base: position 6,614,685 of record NC_134768.1, on the reverse strand, counting down.
AAGATTGTATATCGTATAATAATAAAACTGATCTCACTTAATTTTAAAATATTATTTTAATTGTAATGGTCTAGGAGTGAGAGAGCCTGGAGAACTGTAACACAGGGCTACCCTAGTACAGGCTCCAAGTCTCTCAAAGGTTTATTTTCTGTTGTATATATTCATTGTAACACTGAAAAACTGTATTACCTTTGAAGAGAAATAAATATTTTTTATTATTATTATTTGGTTATTTTTAGTTTTACTCGGCTTAAAGCCGGTTACTGAATGACGAATACGGGTGCTAACCAAGTATCCGCCATTATTGAATTTAACTGTGAAGGTCTTGTTCTTCACTAGCTAGAGAGGTTTCGTCACTCTGCATGAACTTTCTAACAATTCTGCACGTATTTAAAATTGCTGCCTTTTGGATGTTAATGAATAAGTTGGGTGATAATTGAAGTAATTTGAGACTATTGTGTATGTGTTTCGGTATAACTCCAGTGGTTGAAATGACGATGGGTACTATATAAACTTTATTAACGTTCCAGATTCTTAATATCTCTTCCTTAAGCTCTGTATACTTATTGACTTTTTCGGTTATAGTTTTATGTAAATTATGAGTATTGGGTACGGCAATGTCAATTATGTATGCTACTTTTGCGGCTTTATCTTGAATTGTGATGTCTGGTCTATTATAATGAATGGTGCGATCTGTGAGGATAGCTCGGTCATAATATACTTTAAAGTGATTGTTTTCTAGTATTGGTTTAGGTGTGTATTTATAATATGGCGTGTGTGTGTCTGTAATAAGATTATATTTATAAGCTAATTTCTGGTGTATAATATTAACAATCTGGTTATGTCTATGTGTGTAATCAGTTTGAGTGAGAGTTGCACATGCTCCTGTAATGTGTTGGATTGTTTCCGGTTGTCTATGGCACTTACGACACCTATCGTCAGCTGCGTTCGGATCCTTTATTATATGTTTTCTATAGTTTCTTGTATTTATTACTTGATCTTGGATAGCTATAATGAAACCTTCGGTTTCGGGAAAAAGATAACCGCTGGTCAGCCATCGGTTGGAGGCTGCTGAGTCTATATGTGGTTGCTCTAAGTCGTGTGGGTGGCGTCCGTGTAGTATTTTACGTTTCCATTGTTCTACTTTGTTTTGAGTTATGTCTGTCAGTCGGTCTGTAGCTTGTAATTCAGAATCAGTGTCTGCTAGATTAAGGGGAGTATAGTTGTAGTCATTTTTAACGATAGCTTGGTGAAGAGGACTATTGATAGCCTTGGTTTGAAAATATGTTCTTAGACTGGTAAGTTGTCTTTTCCATAGGTCCATTAGGTCTATCAACCCTCTGCCGCCGTCGATTCTCCTAAGCGTCATTCTCTCTATTGCTGATTTAGGATGGAGGTAATTGTGTTTGGTGAGAATTGACCGAGTTTTAATTTCCATGCTGTGTAAATCCGTTTTGCTCCATTTAACTATCCCAAATGAATACGTCAATACTGGTATTGCGAATGTGTTGATGGCTTTAATCAGTCTTTTTCCTGTAAGTTGAGTTTTACAAATAGTGGTTAGTCTGGTTCTGTATTCTTCGGTAAGGGTTTTTTTTAGTGTTGAATGATTTAACTGTTTTGATTGTTGGTATCCTAAATACTTATAGAGTTCGTCTGTTTGCATAGCTGATATTATCTCCCCTTCCTGTAATGTATGATCTCCTGCTTCTATTTTTCCTTTTTTAATATTCAAAATTTTACATTTTTCTAACCCAAACTGCATTTTGATATCTCTGCTGAATAAATCTGTGATATCTATTAGTTTTTTGATGTCTTTTACTGTACTTGCGTAAAGTTTTATATCATCCATATACATGAGATGAGCTATTGTAGTTTCAGTAGTACCATGTTTTAATTTATATCCTACTTTCGTCTGATTAATTAGGTTTGACAAAGGGTTGAGAGCGAGGCAAAACCACAATGGGCTTAAAGAATCTCCCTGATAAATGCCTTTTTTTATCTGAATTTCTCGAGTTGTGATAGCCGTGTCAGTTGTACGCAAGTGTAAGTTGGTCCTCCAGAAGGGCATTACGTCTTTTAAAAAGTTTATTAGTGAGGGGTTAATTTTATAAATATTTAAAACTTTTAATAACCAAGTATGTGGAACGCTATCGAAAGCTTTCTGATAATCTATAAATGTGCAATGCAAGTTTCTTTTCTTTGTGTTTGCGTGTTTGTGTATTGTGGAGTCTATAATTAATTGCTCTTTGCATCCCATATGGTTTCGCCGGCACCCCTTTTGTTCTTCTGACAAAACATTGTGGACTTCAATATGTGCGTTTATTTTATTTGTGATGACTGCAGTGAAAATTTTATAGATTGTAGGGAGACATGTAATTGGTCTATATTTTGATGGATCGTTAGTATTTTTGCCCTTGGGGATCATATATGTAACTCCTTTTGCTATAAATGCGGGTATTGTTTGTTTTCTTAGTATTATATCTGTGAAGCATTTGGCTAGTGGTTTGTGCAAGGTGTGAAGCTTTTTGAACCAGAAATTATGTATGTTGTCGATGCCAGGTGACTTCCAATTATGTAATTTACCGGTAACTATCCTAACATCTATCTCCTCTACTTGCTGGAATTCCATTTCTTGTATATTACTCCACCTATTTTCTTCATCTTTAATCCACTGAGCTTCTACATTATGGCAGCTTTCTCTTTCCCATATTCCCGACCAGAATTCTTCAAGCTGCTCTTGTGACGCGTTTTCTGCACTATTACTGTTTATGTTAGCATTCTGACCTGACCTCATCTGTTTATAGAAAATCTTTTCATTGTTGGCAAATAGTTTATTCGATTGCTTCCTTTGGTATGCTTTCTTGTACCTGGCTAATCTGTTCGCTTTAAGTGTTAATTTCTGTTTAAGAGTGTCAAGATATTCTTCAGGTGTTGTATTGTCTCTTTCATGTCTAGTGTGTACTTTATTATTTTTAAATATCTTTTCTACTTTAGTTACGATTCTACTGGACCTATTGCCCCTAATATACTGTGTTAATTTACCTATGTCTGATCTAAGTTTTGATATGTCTTTCTGTAATCTAATTTGCCAAGGAGGTTCTGAATAAGTATGTGGTCTTCTAAATTGTCGCTCGCTAAGAATTTTATATCCTAGTTCTTCAGTTATTACCATAGCACTGCAGTAAGTAATTGTATGTAAATCGCTCAAAATAATGTCATCTAGTAGGAATCGGCTAAGCAAATTGTTATTAAAAATATATAAAAGGTCTGTTAAGCGTTTACTATAATTTAATTTAGGGAGTTTTGGTCTTAGAGATGGATCCATTCCAGCATATTCCAGTAATTTCGTTTTTAGCTGATGCTCTAACTTGGATATCATTTCGTCAGAAGGTGTATCTTGATTGATTATTTCTACTTGTGTTTCTAAGGTAATTGTATGTGTAGGCATTGTTTGAGTTGAAGTATGAGAGGTGATTTGTGTATGATTTGGAGACATAAGAGTTTGATCGGTATAATTTGTTTGTGATGATGAATGGCTGTGAGATGTCGCTTGTGGAGAGTGATCAGGATGTGGCGAATTATGAGTATTGTCTGTATTATTTTGAGAATTAGATGCTAGTGTGTTTGTGATGTATGAATCTTGTGTGTTATCTAATTGTTGTTTGACTTCTTCTTTTATTTGATTTAATTGTTCTTCTGAAAGATATTTATTCTTCACTATCATTCGTCTTTGGTCTGAAATTCTTTGTTCACTAACATTAACATCTGTGTATTGTTGTACAAATAAGTCATGCAGAGCTTTCCTATAGCAAGTCATATCAGTTTCTAATTTTGTTATGAGATAATAAGTACGCATTATGAAAGTATTAACATCGTTTGACCATTTCATGCGTACTCTAGGTTTCCCTGCCTTAGTGGACGCAGGTAAAAAGGCGTTCACCTCCTGCGTAACAGCTAAGGTAGGGGGTGGGGTGGGTGCTCCAAGTGAATTTTGGTCCACTGAAGACACCGGTGTTGGCACATAAGATGCTGTAGATGGGCTATACGGATCTGCTATTGAAAGGGATATGGATGAAGCTAAACTAATATTGTCTAAGTCTGTCTGTCTGTCCTGTGTTTGGTTGGCTGTAGCATTTGGGTCTAACCCGGAGGGAGCCCGCCTATTCAACTCCACTCCGCCGACGGATCGTATGCTGCTACACCCAGCGTCGACTCCAGGTGTGCTCCGGCGATCGCCCCCGGACAGCGGCCCTATACGTTTACTTTTACTTCTAGTCTCCATGTTGAATGGGTTTCCAGAGCCATGTTAGCCGCGCCAGTAATAAAATTATCGCGTGTCCGCCCCCCACGTATGTCTGATGGTCGACTTGGACGTATGGTTGTTTAGGGGGCTTATTATTATTATTATTAATCATTGGCGGGTTAAGCAAAGGACGTAAATCACGCGAATCGCTTTTTATAGGAAATGGAAAATTGTTAAAGTGGTTTACCAATTTTGTGGGGTTATAAAATATTATGAGTGATTGACGTATGTACCTATAAGAGTAGCGACAGTTAAGAATGATTTGAGTAGAAAAACATTTTTAACTAAAGATAATTATTTAATAATTAATTAAATATTTTAATTTTTGTACTTATTTAAGCATTATAAACAGACAGAGGGACAGAAAGTAATTCTTATTTTTCCATTTATAATATCAGCAGCATCTTCAATTTTGTTGAAATAAAATGTTTCAAAAAAATATATCAAATCAAAAAAATTATCAATACTAAAACACAAATATAAAGTAATTAATTATTCATTAAGTCTATTCCGAATGCTATACAAATACACACGACAATCGGCGTGAAAATTTGTGAAAAATTCTAATTACTGACCCACTATGTACCGATGACATGGGTCAGGGCGTCCTTCCGTGAAAATATTTACTACGCAGAAGAGTATTTATGTTGCTTTATTTATTGTACAGCAATTTAATGGCTTATTTACCCATTTGTTGTGGAAATGTATTCCGAAAAGTAGCCACAAATGCATGACAACTCCATTATTGTTTTGTTTCGCTTCAATATTAACGCTATTGCATGGAACGGCTAATTTGTAGATATTTGTATGTATGTATGATTTATTTTTCGAGGTGATCAAATCAAACCAAAAGCTCAAACAAAGAAAACAACATCTTTATCAGCTTCATAATGTATGACCACTTATATTTTCAAACAGCTTTAAAGACTGGTTCAAATGTATGCTTTTATAAATAGAATATTATGTTTCATTTTGTTTATAAAAGCATACATATTCGCTTAAAGTTAAATCAAAGATATACGTATCGAATCACTTGTAAGTGACAAAAAGTAATCATGAAATCTTCACAATGAAAAGCAATCTTAACTCAAACCAAACGAAAACAAAAGCACAATTTTATTCACACACTATAAAGTTATGGTGTCACATAAATATTTAATGTTAACATAAATCCGATGTGAAACAAAATTGATCCAGTCTGTACTACTACTACTATATGGTACTGGATGAATCTGTTACTTAGTCTAATTGCTCCTCTGAAAACGTACGAAACGGACGCCTGATGTAGATTTTAATTTACGCTGCAGTTTTTGTGAGTTGATGTTTTCGGAGATTTCAAGCCAGTAATTAATGAAACACGTGGGATTTTGAAACACGTTGAGGAATTGAAGGTGAAGTATCATATTACGAAATGCGTACAAATTAATTAATATTCGATTTCGCGTCCGTAGTATATAGTTTGAGCGATAGGAATTGGATTATGCTGATGATGTAAGTGAAAGTTTTCATTTTTAGTTTACATTTGCATTATTTTATATTACACTAACTCTTGTTATATAGTTTATTACCACATAGTTTCAGTTCCCGTGGGATATCTGGCAAAAAAACTATTATACGGGTTTGTCTGGTCTCAATCTACCTTTGTACAAAATTTTATTCTAGTTTTTTCCGAAGTTTCGGCACAGAGAAGAGACAAACAGCAATACTTTCGCACTAATTATATTAACTAGAAGGGATTTAATTTGAAAACGTTTCAGTATTTGATAAATATTTTTTTTTAACACAGCTACCAAACATTACATCTATAAAATATTTTTTGTAGCGAAATTTTATTCACTTTATTTTTCGTTTTTATACCAATAAACAGAATGCAAAAATATTTGTAAATTTATTTTACAAATTTCAACAGTAATATAACGCTCACGCCACTGAGCCAGTGTGGCACTAGAGTGTAACAAATTAATTAATTAGATTGCTCACTATGATCGGCGATAACTTCGTTAATTAGGTACAATGGTCCCCTACCGGCCTGTACGTGCGGTTGAGACCCTCCAATGAAGTTATTAAGTATTGGTTTCGAAAGGGTACGATGATAATCGATGGTGTAGTAAATGACTAGGTTTAATAAATTGTTACGAGTTTATCGTGGTCCATTGCGGTCTTGCAATTCGTTTTATTTGTTTACCACCATAGATTCTTTATAGAGAGAAATATTGCATCTGTGGATTGTACGGTATACTATTGCTAGTCTATAAGAGGACTCCGGTTAAATTCCTGGATCGGGTAAATGTTTTTGGTCTGTTCTGATAAATTTTTGAATAGTTTTCAATAGTAGCCTAGAGTTTGATTACATATCTAGAACATGGCAGCAGGCTATATGGGATTAATTTGGTTAACAGTGAAATGTACGTGTATTTTATGCTCCTCTGTGTGCTTCTTCGAGAATAACAGGAGCGATGCTATTTATGTTGGTACCCTTTAATGTTTCGTAGATGCAAAATACAGTACAATACATTTGTTAACTTTTACTCCCACAAGTAAACATTAATTAAGAAACACCTACTTAAATCCTTTTAAAGTGTCCACAAAGCGAGTGCTGTAATAATAAAATTACATTTCATTCAGTTCAGCTTCTCTAATCCCGGTCTCATTTCTTTCATTTTTATGCAGGTGCAAAAAATTAATTAGTTGAAGTAACTATAGAGCTTTTCTAAGCTTAGCTGTTATCTCTTTCGCGCTTGAGTTATTTCAGTGAATTAAAAAGTGGAAATTATCACACCAGTAGTGCGATTTTTTACAGTCAGTATTATAGTGTCGAGAGTTTGGCATTTAAAATGTACTTCAAAATTAATTTATTTAATCAAGAACTTACCTATTTTTATTCGTATATTTTTTTTCGGTAGTTTGTTAGTCGATACTAGTAGTAAATCGCTCCTTTATTATTTACTTTGGTTATACCATAGTAAAACAAATGATACATTAAAACTTTCCTCGGGATAATAAATTCATAATTATCTATTGACGAAAACCGCATAAAAATACAGACAGTATAAATAGTATCACGCCTGTTATACCTAAAGGTGTACAGTGTAGTACAGAAGTATAAAATATGTACATCCCCGTTTCGCCATTAACAATGATTGTCCCATGTAATAAGGAGGCTATTGCCAAATTAATACTATGTAGTGATAAAACAACGCAATAAAAATTACATTCGTTACGACAAACCCAATTATAATAACAACGCAACGAACCAATTACCCAGTGTCGATCAATACCCACAATATTCAACTCCACCCTTTGAATTGATCAATTAATATCTAATTGATAATATTATATCGTTATCAGCGAGAATGGTAGGCTTACACTTCAAAGATTAGATGATATTGATTTTCCTAAAATTGGATTGTCGGGTCATTGTTACAAGGTATTTTGGAACGGTATGTTATGTGGTGGATGATAAAATCGGAAATCATAAGTTATTATTCCTTAGATAGCTATTCTCTGCAACTTTTTACCAAAACTACGATGGTTTATTGATGTCGGAAAGGATGAAGCTTTTTAAATTTTGTGCCATTGATAGAGCAAAGAGGTTCGGGATATAGGAAAACCAATATTTATTTTGCTATGCATTTTTGTTTTTTCTCTCTACATAAAGCTTACAGAAAATATGGCAAAAGAAATTAGTCACGTTAGTTGCGTTTTTCTCGAGTTTTGGACTTAAAAACATAAAGATCAATAGCAATCAACACTACATTGTTGTTCAACACCAAATGAAAAAAAAACCTTTGTATACAAATACATCCATGACTTAACGTAATGAGAATTCATAGTATGTAATAATATATGCAGAAAGCGTAGCAGGCTTACACAGGCTACGTATTGACTTTTTTCGACCGTAGCATCGTAGAACACGCGTAGTTGATCGCTCTACGTACGCTACGATAAGTGCTACGTCTCAAGAGGCTCGTCTCGAATCAGTGTATCGTAATACAGTATGTTTATTTTATTTTGTGTTATCTGAGAAATTAATACTACACCTATGATTTTTATTACATGTTATCTGAATAGACGGTTCTTAACCTTTCTTAGTACGCAGACCTCTAAAAAATTTTGCATTATTTCTAGAACCCCAGAGTAAAATATAAGAATTAATCCCAATAAATTATTTTATGACTATATTTTTTTTAAATTTTTTTTTATAATACAAACTTTGGTGCTAAAAGGCGGTTACAAGACATATCGTGAGTTTTATTTAATTCAAGTATCCGTAGAACAATATCCAAATCTATTTACAGCCTGTATTTGATAACAATAACATGTTGTGCCTACCGCGCTCAAATAGGCATAAGGACAAGACAAAGAAGCAAAACAAAAGCTTCCATTATAATAATATTTATCTTGCAAATAATTACGCCAATGCTGGTCGAATCTTTTCTAAACACATGAAGGTACCAGCCGGCTTATTTCCTTTACACCAAACACAGGCAAGTAAGAAAGTCATACGAGTGCAGCGGCAGTTAGGATTAGTTCCCTCTCGAAAGCTTTATTCAATAGCTGCGGAGCTGATTTCTTGGCGAAAACCCCTTGCAGAGAAAAGAAATTGCGAATTGTATTGAACAAAACGTATTTACTATTTTGGTGATTTTCAATTCGAATGGTAACGGAGATGTGTGTGCTTTGGTGATCGTATTGTTGTGTGATTGTCTGTGATATCATAGGTCATGTAAGGATGGCCCGATTTTAATGTTTCTTTTTTGGTGGGTGATGAGTTATTTCATCAAGTTCTTACTTTAAATGCTAAATTCGTCTGCTTTTGAAACACAAACTAAATATTTTTTTTTTAACTAGCCATAATGCGTATTTTTTATGATTCCTAATTAATAAAAAGAAATATAGATCCCCAACCCGCACTTGGCCTGCGTGGTGGACTTAAGGCCTAACCCCTCCCTCATTACGGGAGGAGACCCTTGCCCAGCAGTGGGACATAAATGGGTTAAATTTATTACATATATTATTAATATAGACACAGTTTTCTAACTCTAAACGAAAATAAACAAAAAGTTTTCGAAAAGCGGTCCGATTTTTGTAACAAATAATAACAAATTTAAAACTTATAATTAAAAGAATTGCGCAAAAAATATGTATATTAAAAAATACATTCATAATACTGAAATCTTTTTTACATCTGACCCGTTCAATAACATAGTCGAAATGAATATAACTCCAATATTTCAGCAAATATTAAACTGGGAATATTTCACCAACAGCTACTAATTGCAAACAAAAACATTGAAATTAAATGAAAATCATATGCCGTTTAATAATACAAATATTTATTTTATGATTTAAATTTTTATTAAAATCACTCAAAAAAGTTTGTGTAAAGAATTTCAGTCCCAAATATTGGGTACTTAATTGGGTAAAACTTATTATATACTGGGTCCAGACAAAAACGTCTATCAAATCAATATTGAGCAATAATTGATAAATTAATCACAAAAATGAACTAAAACTTTACTGCTCTACTGATACTAAATGTTATAATTATGAAGATTTCAGCTCATTTTTTAACAATTTTATAAGAACATGAATGTTTTACCGTGGATTGCCTGACGTTTTGGCGCAGGTTCTAATGGCTTTGACCACAGTAACCTGTGCCGAAGCATCTGGCAACCCAGTGCCATATATACTTTCGCATTTATTACCATATAATATTAAATATGAAAAGCAACGCGAAAGTTATGGTTTCGTAAGAAGAAATTGTCGAACGTAATTTTATACATAAAATATATCCGATGCTCATTTGTTACCTCGCAGACCACAAACTAAGAAAGAATTTGTTAACAAAATCGACGTACACATCAAAATGTTACAAACTGAACATTGTTTGATAGGCCTGTATTTCGCGATAACAATACCTCTCACTCTAACTTAAGAAGTTAGAAAGGGATGGGGAATCGTATCATTGACCAGGATTAGCATTGTAAGGTTTGACCCGTGTAATCCTTTGGGACGGATGGAAGTTTGACGCGAAGGCTTGATGTAAGGGTAGAGTTTCTTTAAGATGGTCATTACGACAAAAATACCGGTCACCCTTTTTATTTAAGCCAATTTTTGACTGACGTGATCTGGGTCTAAAGCTCGTATAAGTTAGAGAGTCTTTTTTGCATATTATTTTTCTGTTTTTGTTAGTATTTAAAACAAAATTTTGCTCTAGAGCGATTCTCTCCGGTCGGTATTGAGCGTCTGATATTTAAAATTCGGTGAAAATATATTTTATAAGCCGGCCGCTAGGATGTGCTGATAAATTTCCACACAAAATGTGTTGATAACTAGACGTTTGTTTAGTTCGATGATTATTGAACGATGTAGAAAATCGTGCTACAGATCTGTTAGGACGAGTTTCTTCTAAAGAAAAATATACCTCTACAGAATCGTAAAAGTTTAGTGTTATTTGCGCAAATAACAATATATTATGTTATGCGTGCGCAAAGTAAGCAGGCTTTTTGAACGATTTTATCTTTTGTCTTTACTTTTAAATCTGTACATAATGGAATATGCACAACAACTGTGTGTGGCCGGGCCACAGAGACAGTCACAAAAATGTTGAAAAAAGTTTGTGTGAATTGAATAAGCGCCCTAACATTGTAACATGAAATATTCCGGTTTACTTTTGAATCGAAAAAAATTGTCAGTTGGACAGAACTTTGAATCAAAACTCACCGTATATCGGCAGTACGAACCTTTGCTTTGGAAAACGGTAAATTAAAATTCGCAAACTGCTGCTTAAGCTACAAAAATCAAACAAAAGTGTTTAACAAAAACACTTTTGTTTGGAAAAAGGGTCATTATTGTTCTGTGGTGAACCTAAACTCCTTCTACTCTATGGTAGATGTCATATATTAATCACTAGCTGACCCGCGCAACTTCGCTTGCGTCACATAAGAGAGAATGGGTCAAAATTGTTCCCGTTTTTGTAACATTTTTCACCCGTACTCTGCTCCTATTGGTAGTAGCGTAATAATATATAGCCTATAACCTTCCTCGATAAATGGACTATCTAACACTGAAAGAATTTTTCAAATCGGACCAGTATTTCCTGAGATTAGCGCGTTCAAACAAACAAACAAACAAACAATCAAACAAATTAACAAACTCTTCAGCTTTATAATATTATATAGTATAGATATAACGATTTGGCATTGTCTGTCAATATTATATATCAAATACATAATGCTCGTATAATATTAATACATAATATGAACAATAATGACCCTTTTTCCAAACAAAAGTGTTTTTGTTAAACACTTTTGTTTGATTTTTGTAGCTTAAGCAGCAGTTTGCGAATTTTCTTTTTCCTTTACAAATTGCAGCTTGAACCTACAAACCATTTCACAGTTTGTCAACTTTATCATCAATAACCTGCCTACGATTTTCAACAAGTATAGCTAAGATAAAGACGTTCACAATAGGGAGATATTTCAAGAAATCTCTTCACCGGAAGCCGGTTGGGTTTCCTTATCCGGCGGAAATGAGCCGCCGGAAGTAGCGGGCAGCGGTTGCCCCATTTCACTTTGCGGGTGATGGAAGGTAACACATGAATAAATACATTGATGAGAATAAATTTATTGGATTAGATGTCTACTTAAAAGGTTATAAAGTCTAAAGGGAGAAAACAAATTTTCTAGATACGAAATAATTAAAAAAAAATCATCAATGCATACAAAATAACGCATTTTAATTATATATCCAAAATTCTCGAAACATCGTGAAAATAATAAGACTACATGGAAACCACTATCGTTCAAACAACAAAATATAATCAGTCAACATTAAAGTCAGTCCACCCAATAAAATGTTATGAGAGTCAAATTGAGATCTTCCTTCATTTTAAAAGTCGAAGAAGCAGCATTTATTTTAAACGCTGTATGTCTATTATTATTTAGACTGTCCCTGCAATGAAAGTTGAATACGATTGTCGTTGATTCTTGATTCGAGAATATACAAATCTTAACTGGTAAATAAAATTTTGCAAAATTATTTACAGTTGGCGAACTAAAAGCACACAAACTTTACATACAAAGCATCTGCTAACATCGATAACAGTTAATACTCTTTGACAAAGCCAAATATTCTCATTACAAACATAAACAGATTACGTACACACTCGATGAGCGGAACGATTATATCCAATATAATTGAAAATGTCGGTATCAACGCCCTCCATTTCAAGAGCAATATGGTTAAGCCTGCCGATTTCAATTACTGGATTATAGGAAGATATTATGTGTAGGCTAATTATTTGGGTGTACTCTAGGGAAGCATGCCGGGTCCTGTGATATTTTGAAATACCGAAATAATAGATACTAATAATATTTCGTAAACATTAATTCATTATGAAAAATTTTCTTTGTTATTACCACATTTCTTGCAAATAAATGATTATGATTATAAGAGATTTATCAATCTGATAACTGACTTTTGTAATGAGTATCTATACTTTATCGTTCCGTTTTAAAATAATCGTGAATAACTTGTTTTTAAAAATGTTTCAACGTATTTATTTGCAAGACAAAGGTCTGTTCGAATAAAAAGTTTTTTGGTTGAATTATTCAAATGCACGATATAAATTACTTTGTTAACTTATTAAACAAGAACATTTTTAAAAACTGACATAGAGTTTTGAATGAAACAAAGCAAGTATACACAATATAAACATTTCTTATATACTGCAGTTTAAAGTAAAATAACCATAAATTCTGCCATTCATCGCTTTACACCTAATAACCCAAAAATTCTCAAACTTTGTTCTGTAACCCAAAAACATAATCCTATTAAAGACTAGACACTCAACAAAGCCAAGTCATTTTCACCTAAAATTTATGCATAACAGTAATTATATAGAAACTAAACCAATAACAGGGTACCGAAATAACCTTCATCTTGAATTACAAATCGACAGATTATGTAAATTTCGAGGTCCCGCGTCCCATATATTGTTTAAGTATAATGACGGACCCTTACATTTTAATGATATATTGTGCTTTAGGGAAGATAAGATGGGAAACTTGTACGAAGGTGCGAGACGTGGCTTGAAGATTCTATGTAATTAGGTTCTACGTACATCATACTCAACATAGAGAAACTGGTCTTGAAAGCGATTAAAAATTAAAAGTTTATGATACCTTCTTCTTTTCATAGACAACTCAGGCAAAATGAAATCGTCTTGTGTCGCGGGTTATTTACAAACATCGAACGAAAAGTACAACCACACATGAAACAATTATTTGTGGATCACACAAATAATTGTTCCGTGTGGAGATCAATGCCACTATCTCCGGCCGCAAGGTGGCAAACATTACTATGTGCCGGGCACGTTACCAAACTCCGGACTACTATTAAAATATTCTGATATAAATAAGAAAAGACCCATAGTACTTTGTCCTACCTGGAAACTCAGGATCGGCAGTCATATATATAACCGTCCAGACCACAGAACTAGTCAACAGTTTACATATTAAATTCAGAAATCCAATATTTCAAATGTCAGAATTGAAACTTTAAACCAAGCTCAAATATTGCAACCACGAACATGATATCAACGAATATAACACAAAAGCCCGTTGTAAAACCGAATACCTAACCGATATTAGGTTCAGTGGAAACAGAATAAAAGGAATTGTACGGAAATAGCCAGGAACGATTTGTACGTAAGAATCCAGCTGCCTAAAGCAGTAATAATCAACCTTGGGCTTATCTGCTTTAAATTGTATAGTATTTTTATTTACTTTGTTTTATATGGTTAGTGGTCAACCTAGTATCAAAGTGGTTTTAGCCACACGAAAGACCTTTGACATAGCTTAACGACTATTATCTTTATTGACAACAACCAGGACTTATTTTTTCATCTCCTTCAATGCATGAAGACTCAGTTCAAATACCTCTAAACTCAAATCACGATTTTTTATAACTTCACAATAATTATTAAAAAATATGCCATAAAGCAAACCTTCTAAAATCTCGCCTAAGCTAAGGAAACCACAATATACTTTACGTAAAAGCACTTTAAGCCTTCATTTAACTTTGTACTCATCAAAATAATCCTCAAATAATTTTCACGATTTTATTTCTAATGCCTTTTAGTCTCCATGTTTGTGCAAAGCGTTGCGGTCTAAATCTACCACAGGTTGAGAGCCAATGGTTGAAAGGCTCTTAAGTTTAATCGTTTTTTTATTGTTAGCCACATAATATAGGCTCGGCAGATAAAGAATGAAGTTAATTTTCTTTTAAACGATTTCATTAATCCAACTTGTTCTTATTCTGACATCGTTTCTTCATTGGCGTTAGGTTTTTAGTACTTTTAAATGATTATTCAGTAAGTAGGTATTTCTTAGAATATCTGCTTTTAGTTCAAATGGAATTGGGATAATTCACTTTATCTATCAGATGGTTTATTCGGGACTTAACCATGAGCTTTGAAATAGACTTGCAGTATTCAAAACGTGAGCTACTTTATCGACGTTAACTCACTTTTCACTCAGTGGATTTTCATAGGGATTTTTTATTTTTTTTGATAGATCGAACTATTTCCGATGAAATTTTAGGTGTTTAAGTTACGAAAAGAAAACTATGTGTTTTAATTAGCGGTGTTTTTAAATACTCGTAGTTTAACACAATTAAGACCTTTTTATTTATTTATGAATGAGTAATTAAATATTTATATTTAGTAAACTGTAAGCCTATTAGAAAGTTATTTAGTAAAGTGTTTTCACAGACTATTAAATATATGAAATCCGTAAGTTAATTAAACTTTCATTTTCAAATTTTTAAATCATTTTTAGCTACGAGTAGCTTGGTCTTATAAAGTTTGCAATATTGTTCACTATTTTCAATTTATGAAAACGAAATATATGTGATTGTTTTTTCTTTTTATCTATACTAATATTATAAAGCTGAAGTGTTTGTTTGTTTGTTGGAACGCGCTTATCTCAGGAACTACTGGTCCGATTTGAAAATTTCTTTCAGTGTTAGATAGCGAGGAAGGCTATAGGCTATAATATCACCAGAGGAAGGCTATAGGCTATGTATCATCATGCTACGACCAATAGCAGCAGAGTATCACTAAAAAATGTTACCAAAACGGGGAAAACTTTCACCAATTCTCTCTTATGTGACGCAAGCGAAGTTGCGCGGGTCAGCTAGTTGCTAATATACATGGTGTTTTTGGTAATTCGTTTAGTGAATACTGATAGAACCGTGCGGTATCGCTCGCATTTTTAACAATCACTTCGTTCGGCTTAAAGTCGGCTCAGCATTTTAGCTGTCAAAGTCCACAATTTATTAAACATACTTACTAAATATTTAATATAAACAATATTTATAATAAGGCTATTATTACCAAAGTATAATAATAAACTGTTGATCTCAGGAGTCCTAACAATTTCGGACTAACCGTAACCTTCAGTAAGCTGAAGTGACCTTACTTTAATTATAGCCGAGGCCCGGCTTAGGCTTGCCTTATCTTGGAAGCCAAGATGGGCTCGAGATTAAGACAATGGGTTACGTACTTACGTTAGAAGTTAGACAAAATGGAGTTGAGATATTAGTTTGTTACGCGTGTGTTTGTTATGTTGTCTTATTATGAGCACCTATATGTTTGTATATTATTCTATTGTAGAGCTACAGGTACAAACTGTAGAGTGAATGTATACAGAATGGGGCAAATAAAAAATATACTTTAAATACCGAATTTTGCACAAAAATACAGCGAGAAAATGTGAGTTGAAATACTACATATATTTGACTCGCGTACGAGAACGTATGTAATTATATTGTTTTTATGTTTTCAGTGTCTGTTGTAATAGCGGTAACGTATCTAGCTATAAAGCTTGATGACGTACAGACTTTTGACAGACGGACAGCGGAACCTTAAAAACTGATTGTACCTAAATATTATGATGTACAGCGTTGCCGTTGCATCTGGGGGCACGGAAGTGCCCCCGCAAGTCGAGCATTAACTATTCCCGAATTCCGACGAATGGAAAACACTAAAACCACTTACTATTTACTGTTTATCTGTCTTCTGTTTTTAAATATAAATTTAGCAATTCCCATTACACTATATTATTGCAAACTATAAATGTATAGGCGCTACATTAGTCATCAGAAACAAAACTGTACAAAATAACATAATCTCCCTTTTGACGATAGCCCCATGACAAAGAAATCTCATACACACGCAACCAAAGAAACGAAACTTACCTTTGAAGCATAAAAAATATTTAGAATTTTAATCAGCGCCTGCAACAGAGAATCCTGCTAATTAGCAACGTTGAAACCAAAAAGGAACGAAAGCTAAAGGTAAAAAAATACCTTTTTATCTTTTTAATCCAACGAGAATCCTTCGCGCTCATTAAGTTTGTCCCCAACTAACGAGGAAAATGATTGTCACCGTAATAAAGACGACGTCAATTTTTTTCAGATAAAAATGAGGGACAAATCGCGGAGGCTTTGATATTATTTTTAAACAGAAATTGTAAAGTCAGCGATAGGTAAATGAAGACGTTTTGTGCTTACTTTGAGAACTTGATTAATAATCTTGGGGTGAGATGTTTTTCTTTCCTGTGTCAACTTTTTGAGTAAGCTTTCGTTTGTTTTTGTTTGGTTTTGGTAAGCAACTAGACATTTTTATTGTAATACATCAGGATACAAAATTAGGCTGGTTTATAATGCTAACTTAAAATATGCAGTAGGTGCCTCACATGGCTCATTACTTTTTTACACTAATTTAAATGAAAAGTTTAAAGCTAAGTAAGCAAAATAAACAGGCCGCCCCTAGGCAATCAGTAATGTGCAATAATTCATATGTGACAGTTTATGTTGTACATACAAGTACATCCAATAAGTATGTATGTTGTTTAAGGCGTATATTGTATAATATTGTTAAGATATTTTTGATAGTCTCTACACTTCCAGGTAACGTAAAAATTTAGTATTCAATAATATTGTACAAACAAGTCTAGGAGCGGCCTAAGTCACTTCTCATTAAGTTTGACGAATTTCACAAATCGACTCCGAGTCCGACCATATCCAGCAATCAATAGTAACAACTCCGACGAAAATAAATGATCTCAACCAAGAAATATGATTTTAAATCCAGCAACTTCATTAATGAACTTCCGCGTACACAGTGCTCCAATTCTGAAAGTTCCGCGGTTGAAAACTTTGGAGCTGAAATAAATTTAAAAACAACTCGAAAAGTCATTAATTTAACTGTAAACTACAATAGTTTGGAGGTAATTGGCGACTCTACGGCTTTATCTGGTAACCGGAGCCATCAAGTTTAAATGCTGTTGGAAGTTGAAACTAATTTATGGTCGTAATGAAATTCGTTTGTACTATTTAGAAGGTCTTTATATCTATTATTTCGGAATAAGTTTTAGACTTATACGATGCTTGACTATTAACAATTTCACGGGTATAAATACGTTCAACGATTATTTACCTGGGTTTGCTTGATATTCTGGCATGCCTTCTATTCGTGGCAGTCGTAGTGACATATCGACGTTTCCCAGCGGATGGACTGTATTGACAGTTGTAATAAATATTCTAGGGTAGCCCATCACTCTTACCAGTATTGAGAGCCTGCGTTGACATATTTAAAGTTTTTGACTGAACAACAAAGGTTTGACGATCATGGGCTCTTAGCCTATACACAGTATAATCTAAAATTGTTTTTACTTTGAGCATGCTCTCAGCATAATCTTAAATATTGTCGTACTACCGCACATTTGCGATAGCTTTTACAAAATATTTTATTGTTATCTTCTATGCACTTAAAGTACATTATCCAATTTATTCTTAAAATAAAGGACTACATTGCACCTAAATTTCACGGGTAAAAGCAGCATAAATCTCATATTGACCACACCTGAGAAAACTGAGTAAGTTTACAAATTACTTTGGAAAGTTCAGTATAAGTTTTGAAAGAGCTATTTTATAGCGTTTAGAACGAACGGTTGAGTATCGTTATTTGATGAGACAGGTGCTGTGAAGCGAACTTCTTTAAGTCAGACTAGCGTCTTTACTTTGACATAAGATTAGATTTTATATACTTTGACGAAAACACACATAATTTCTTGCGCTGTTTTATAATCTGTGATTTTTTTGACTGATCCTGTATTAACAAATAATATCATAACTTCAATACTACCTTCTATTTTAATAATTAATATTCTTCCTATTCCATCCAAACATGGGTCGTTTTGTGTTATTTAACTGTTGTCAGTGATAAAAATTTCCTCTTCCAAATCAAATTAAATTGGTAATGTCCGCGGTATATAGTTTGCCCTCACACGTAAATGTCGGAACATAAATAAACTTTATACACCTCTGTCTAAATCTCTAGTTATGACAGGCATGATTTTATGTCTGTAATATGAACTAGATTCACCTCATCACGTAGCTATAACTGAGACGTTCAAGCAAAATGCATTTCTCTTTAGTCATTAACTCTCGTCAGGTGACGCCGAGCACTTTACTAAATATCGTCGTGAAAGCCTTCTAGAAACGTCTAAGGCCGCCCATTCAACAGCGACAAGGTTCTTTTAAGACGCATTCAATACTTAGTGTCTTTGAAATCTTTGAAGGGTTGAAGGACGATTGGGAATGAATAAAGATGGGAAAATTTGCGGCGAGATATTTGAAACGTGTTTCTAAAAATAGGTGATTTTGTGGAATTTTGAGTAAAATGTTTTGATTACGGTAATTTAAAACGATAAGCGGTCAATAATATGGCATATAGCACAATAAACAAGATTTTTTAAAGTTTTACCAATTGTTGTACCAATTTTCAATAATTTTGTGCAGTAAAATTGTGCAAACTAATTAGCTTATTTTAATTTCAGGCACGAAGAGTTGTATATTTTTTGTTTTACGCCTAAACCAGACCATAGTCAAATTACAAATAAGATGATGCCACTACGCCCCATAAATTAGATAACACAAGATTAGTCGCACCGCAAAAGGACTCCTTACACCAAAATTTCTGTCTACTTTTATATATGAAAAATTTACTCGCTAAAAGCTTGCATATATTTTTTTAAGGCTTGTAAACATTTGTGTAAGTAAACGTTATTATTTAAATTGTTTGAACTTTGCTAAAACATGCTTCATATTAGGTAATACAAATGTTTGCTAAAACTCGTTTCGCCGAAAAGTATTCATTTATCATTTTGTTAAATCATTATTTGAAATAAGATTTTTAAACTGTGTACATCATAATATTAATAATAATATGGTAATTGGAAATATTTTAATATAGAGTTAGCAAAGACCAATAGCCTTTAACCGAACCGGAAACAGAACCCCGAGACCTCTGTACGGTCGCAATTAATATAGATAGATAAATAATTATATGATACGATTCTAATCAAAAAGTTATACTCCTTAAATCGGAAATGCTTAACTAACCCTACTAATTACTGAATAATATAATCGATTAGTGATAAGTAGTTATCCAATGCGTATCTAATACATTGCAATTAATACCTCAAACATAATTAAACAGCATAATTAAACATAATTTACTAAATGATTGATAAATTACGACGTAACGTATCTAAACACGTTGCCAATTAATTTATGATGTCAATTAATCAAGTACACTGTAGGTAAATTTGCTTTAATATACACTAAATGTAGGCTTTATAAGTTTCCTAATTAGGTAATGTAGCGCTGATCCTAGTATCCATATATTTTAGAATTTTGCATTTAATGTCTAGTATCATAATTAATAAACTTTCATCTATCAGACATCAGTTCATTTGAGATACCCTTTCAAATCCAGGTTGACATGTCATAAAAGCTACAATAAATATAGAATATGAAAAATAACGTAGACAAGCATTTTTATCTTGAAATTCCTGACGTTCTTCCTGAATTCCCATACTCGCGAGAGCTTGAAAACTGTGAGTTTTGAGATATATTTTAAATCGCCTAATTTGTGATGACATGCTATAAAACGTTACTATATAACATTATAATAATATAATAGAATATGGAGAATAACGTGAACTTTTATTTTACCTGGGAATGCTTGACGTTCTACTTGAATCCCTAAATGAATTAGTTTTTTTTATTCCAAACAGTTTAAAAACTATATGCAACAAATAATTAGTCACTTTGTTGTAGATGTAAATTTAATTTCCCCGATTATTCCGATTCCGCGTCCAATAAAATACATTATATACTTTACAATGCTCGTCACGGGTCAATAATATTTCCTATTTAATATTGGCACTCATCCAATGTTAGATTAACAATAACATATATAAAACAATGGTAACAACTTTTGTTAGCAATTGTCTTTGCGTGACTGTAATAGAATAGCGAAATTTAGTTTTGATCGGTTGTTTAGGCAAAATCTGCTGATTTAGTATCTATTTATGCATACTTACATGCGTAATATTAAGCCTGTTAGACTCGAAAGTATAGGCAGGGGTGTTTGATACATACCCTGTTCGTAATTTAGTGTTAGTACCATGCAGTTGGTGCGAGTCTTTTGCCCACTACGAATAAAACCAAACCCCCGACTCCTATTGAGAAATATTTGGAAAATGAGTTTACTTATTCCATTACAACAACTATCATAAAAAATCTCATTCAAAAGATTTATTTTTCTATCAGCTAAGTGTAGAAGAAAACAAAAATGAAGACATGAAGTTACAGTAAATTGGAGCTTAATTATTTACGTCAAAGCAGCAATGTATTACAAAGCGATACATAACGCACAAGCTAAACTACTTAAACTTAGTCTTCAAAATGATTATTAGAAATCTTTAATATTTTACCTTTCCCAGTGAAAGTGTTCCTATACAAAGTACAGCCGGAGGCATGACGTCGATAACTTAGCTTGTTCTCGTTAGTGTTAGATTATAACTAATGTAATAAAGTGGAAAGTTTCACATGTGACGGAGAAGTTAAACTCTTATGGTACGACGTAGTTTCTTTGATGATGTCATGTTAAGACGTTATGGCTGCACTTAGTGCTGTTTAGTTGACGTTTAAATAAGGCTAATGATTGTAAAAGAACATATTTATTATTTTATGTGATATGTTAAAGTTCCAAATGTTTCAGTTGGTACTTCAACAAAGACATATTCGTAGGTACACTATTCATCACAAGAATAATTATTTTCTATGCTTGCTTTTCTGCAACGCTGACATTGGTGAAGTACGTCAATCAAGCTTACTAATGCAAGATTTGCTATAACAACATAGCGATATTGCTATGCTCGGCAGATTTTTTTTAAGTAATTCGCCGAGGTTCCTACGGACGATTTAAGCAATCAATTCAACGTAACAGGAAAGAAAGCCTTAAAGTCTAACCCCTCAACCTATAACATAACAAACTCAATCAATTTTCTCTAATATTTTTGAACAATCCAATCTACGTTCATGAATATTCTACAGTCACGACCACATCATATCCAAAGATTAACGGACTTACAAACCAATGAATATGTATTCGGACAAATTGAATTCACCAATGTTTAGTCTGGTTTAGTTGAATTTGTAAATTTAGGATCAAGCTCCATTTAGTATTAGGTTATATATATTCTATGAGATAAGCTTTGTATTTCAGATATATTGTAGTCTAATCTGCTCTCCTGAAAGATTATTTAGATTCATACGCATTTGAGTAATTAATAACAAATTGATTGCAGATATGCTAAAACGAGAATTAGATATATGGAATACTGAATAATTTATATTTAAGCATTATTTTGAATAAATTGTTATTTATGTCTATTTTATAGAAATGAATATAAAATTAAGGAATTCAAATCTAAAGAATGACTCAGCCTATACTCAAATCATAGTAGTTTTAATATCTTACCAATAAACGTCTCGAAAGCTCTAATTAATAAATACAGTACAATTAAACCTGTGTAAAACAAGGTTTCGTCACTTTCAATAAACTCTCAAACTACATATGAGTGAAAAAAACAACACACTGATTAACTACTCAGAGATTACACGACATTTATTAATTAAACAGTAAATATACATTAACACACCTGTATTATATTGTTAATGTATTACCTGTATTATTGACTTAATTAAATTAAGTTTCTGTTGTAAAATTGGGTATTTTATATAAGTTTAGATCCTTTGTATATGTCTGTTTTTGATTTATATGTATATTATACCTGTTGTGTTACCTGTAGATAAATAAATAAGTAACAACTAAAAAATCTGTCAACTATATATTTTAAAACTATCTTCTTATTCAACACTCAGAGCGTCCATAATAAAAATGTACAACCACTTTCTTAGCCGCGCTCCAAGTTGCGAAGAAAAATTGATTTTAGATTTCGCCCCCTGGTCAGGTAGGAAGTAAAAATTGATGTTATTGGAGAAAAGCATTCTCAGTAAATAGCTCTTCACTCGGTCTTATCTGAGAACTATTGATTCTTGTTCCAGCAGAGAGAAACTTTTTGTAATAAGCTGTACTGGTTTTTGTAGAAGAAATATGAAACGATATTTATTGAAAGAAAATTTTATTGAAATTACAAACGATGTATTTTTTATATAAACTATAGCGGAATTTTCTACAGTCGGTACTATTGGGATAACGAAAGTTTGGCAGTTAAAATGTACGGCAAAATAGTTCCTACGGCCCCCGGTAGAGGCGCTGATTAGATTCCCACCAAATTAGGTGGTTGTCGATAGTCAACTGTAGTAAATGTTTATATATAAAATGTTGATGTTTTAACAACGGGCCTGTAGTCATTAAAACATGCATAATTCTTCATTTAACAACTCAATTATATAAAGGGCTCTATTTGGATGTAGTACGTAAAATATCAATTTAAACTTTGCAATTCTGAATAACATTTAAAGCTTAATCAAAGTGTGTAATAATGAAACTCAAAGCCGTTGTCTTTGGGATTAAAGTAAGTATAGCTTTATCAATAGCGACAATATCAATGAGGCTGTTATAGCCTCATTGATTTTATCACTTACTTATAGGCTATACCTGAATCTTCTACAGCCAGCTAAATAAGGAAGCCAGTGAAAATGGAGTCTTTGGTTGTGGCTTAACTACGGATACACAATATCACGGCTTTTTCCCAAAGCGGTTGGCAGAACCAAAGAACCCCAATTGGTACGATTCTTATAAACTTTCCTTGTCTCATTCACATCCATTATATTTTAACTACTCTGAGCTTTATTGACAACAGCCGGATTGACATTACTACGATATGCTCATCTGAAATAGCACTATCCAGCCTCCTATCTCTAGAATGTCGGCGCTAAGGTTGCTTAACCCACTGCTCGTTTACCGATCGGTATCCACTAACTAGCTATGAACGTTACTAATGATTCCTATGTAGGCAACTCTATATTAAAATCTTCTACAGCAGAAACAATATCATCAAACAGATTACATCCCACTATAACAACAAACGAAAGAAAAAACCAACACGTCATTCGTAATATTCCCTAGAGATTCAATTTTGCACTAGAAAAACATGGAGGGAAAACATTTGTACGAATACATAGCTGTATATGTACTAAAATGTTTTGGTCCACATTTACTGAGGCGAGGCAGTGTATTTCGCACCGCTATTTTTGTTTAGTCACCCGAGGCTAGCAACTAACTAGGCGCGGGAAAGCCCTACTATCAAAATGTGGGACTTGTGGTTTTTATTTTGTCATTAAAAAAACATTTTTTTTTATATACTTTTTAACTTAGAATGAAAGCAATCAAGAATAGGCATCGTTCGAATGAAGGTCGGTTCCAAATAAAAAGAAGAAAATAATAGTTATCAGAGTCTCTTGAAAATGCACTATAATAAAATTTATGAAACAAAGTATTTAAACGTTCAGAGGTGAAACTGTATTTGAGTCCATAGTAATCGAATATCATTTTTCCGATAGAAATAATGCATTAAAAAAGTAACTTCATGTCGCCTCATAATCCTCGCTTAAACTGTAGCTATGCATATGCATAGAATATGAAAAGAAAATGTTAAAAAACCAAAACTTGATTCTTTTCAACTGCATAAACTTAAAATCAAAGTAAAGGAAACTTTACAAACGAAGTATCAAGTAAAATAACCCTAACTAGTTCAAAAGAACTCGATAGCAAACTATCAATTTTGCGCTCCCTTTGAATGATGAGAAGCAGTAGAAACGTGAACTGTGCAAGTTAAAATAAACTGTGAAATATGAAGCCAGTTTGATGTTTAACTACGTTTTATATTGAAACTCTGTTATAATTTAAAAGGTAATATCGAAAATATTAACTATTTAAATTTGAAACAGTATTTTATACAAATAAAAGTCTATAAATCATATTATATTTATTTATTTGTATTCAAGGTATCGCATTCGTAGACGAAAGTCAAATGATTGAAATCTTTGCTAAATAGAACACATATCATTGTGAAGACACGAATGTCAAAAACAGTATTCTCATTTCTATTCGAGTCACTAAAATTAAAAAAATACTCTACCTAATTTTTTCATGCATTATACATTGAATAAATAATGACAAAACGGACCATGTTTAATAACACCACAGAAACAAGCAACAACAGTATAATTCTGCTTGTTTTATAAACATTTTAACACGTATTCCCAACACTCAAATCTCAAAATGTACAAACAAAATTTGCTTCCACAATCCGCTTTCCATTTCTTGTGGGTGAAGTTAAAAAAATGTAAATCCACAAAAAATAAACCATAAAAGTTTCCAGGCAATTTTTTGCCTCAACGGATAAAGAAAAAGAATGATCCGCCAACATTGTTGGAGACAGCCGAAAAAGTTTTCTGCTTAAGTATAACCATGATACTTGGTTTACAAAATTTATTACAATATTAAGCCAATTTTAATACGATTTTGAATAAAACTTCTATTAATCGATAATGTAAAAACGTCACAAAAGGCATTTCAAATTAAATCTTTGTTCAAAAATCGTCATACAAGAACGAGGTGTGAGAGCAAGACAACGTATCGTATTTATTCTGATTCAAAAAGGAGACAAAAAATTATAATGGTTATGACAATAGCTCGTTAAACTTAATATCATTAACGCGGGAATAATGTCGTTGATAATAATGCCTTCGTTTGGTTTAAAATTATCGTAAAAAGAACAGGTTTTTTATATAAGACAATTTCATGTGGAAAATTAATGAACCATTATAATAGTAGACAGTGGTAGCTGGTAGTAATTGCACAAGTGATTTAAAACTTTCTTATATTGACTTCTAGAGGTATAGATCTCTGAAACATATTTAGATACTAAATTAATATCCTAACAGTATTACTAATTGTCTTAACCTCTGATTAGTTCAACAGTGTTTTGTCATCAGCAATCAATTTTAAATGTACCTACCTACCTACAGGAGTTAAAAAGACAAAATGCTGTTTCACTAATTAAAGCTTACACAATGTTAATAATAAGACTGTAAGAGGTCAAGCCAAAATGCAGCAGAAGAAAATTACCCGTAGTTTCTTCTCCAAACTTAAACTAGTTAAACTTTTATCCATAAAGAGCAAAACCGTAGGCCAAACTAAGAAAGTATATCCAAAAGTCGATCCCAAGAGCCACTTTTGAAAATATTAACAACAAGACTAATTTTAAAGTTAGCCAACACATGCGGTCGCTTGTTTAAAATATTTTTGCAGAAATATAGAGGATATTCTCGGGTGAAGTGGCGAAACTTGGAAATAAAACCGACGGTACCGTCGTGTTACCGAAGTTGGGGATTTAACGCTTGCTGCGACACTGGGCTCGAATAACACCCAAGGTATAAAAGGTTAGCGATTTAAAGGTAATAATAATATTTCGATTACGACACTTAATGTACTCTGAAAACGTTACTGTAGAATAACGGTAGAAGAAATCGAGATTCATTGATTCTTTTTTTTACCCCACATACGTCTTCTGCAGGAGATTTCCATTCAACAGAAAGGCAGAAATAATAAAATAATGGTGGCGATTAAATAACACAACACAGTCTTTCTCAAAATAAAAACTGGTGAGGTTGGTGGGTGCTAATATTAATTGAAAAAGCCCATTTGCTCTTTATCTAACCCGGGTATTGTACTAGAAACATTGTGATCAGCAGTCGTATACCCAACGGCCTACACTTTGAGGGTAGCCATGGACCTACATAAAAAATAAAGCAAGTAACCGCTTCCTCTCTTCTCATGGGCTGCCTCCCATGCTCCAGTTTCCAGAGGGATCTCTCGCGATGACAACGTTCTACGGGACTTGTGCACCACTCGGCGGCTATCACATATATGCACAGATACGATACGAATCAGTTTACTTTTCACCATTCCTTCGCTTTTAGGACGACTGAATTAGCTTTTTGTGAGCTTAGGATCACTTTGAGGTTATCGTTTATTTGAATGTTTTATTTTTGTTGAAGAGGGTGTTTAAGTTCATAAATTTTATACAGAAATATTCTTCTGCGGGTAAAAATGTACGTGAGGCAAAATAGGTGACATATTCTGACCGGCTGGTCTTATCACATTCTTCTGACTTTACAAACAAAACGGACAATCACAGTGTGCTATGTTTCGCCTGCCCGACATAAATTGACGGCACACATTGGAGAATACGAATAACTCAAAAGAAAGGTGCATACATAGAATTTACGGTGGTGACGATATTTTAAATACTTGCATAAAACCAGGGCAAATACTCAACTTTTTGAAGAATTCCTTTCCATATCAAATTATTTTCACCATTATAACATTACATTGAAAGAAAAACGTGCTTTGCACAGGACATAAAGGTTCAGTTTGTTGCCAAACGGAAATCAATGGCAAAGTCATATCAAAGGCCTTCTAGCTTGAATAATTCGACACCAGGTTGACCACTAACCACACGTCGAATGAATTAATCACAGAACCTCATTATATACCACTTGACACACCACGATCACAACAAACGGAATCTGTCAGTCATATTACTTGAACATTACTGGCTTGGTGCTGAATCGACCGAAACTGGGTCACTATGTTCGTACCTAATAACCTATTTCGCTTCAAAGTAGACTGAATAGTCTATAGAGTGATGCTTCTGAAAACAAACCGGTTTGATGCAGTTCTTTTGAGCTTGTACAATTGAAAATGTTGATTATGAAGGAGTTTAATAAACGGAAGTGCAGTAATTTTAATTTTTTTTAAATGAATATTCCCTGCATTAAGAATTGCTCGTGTCGCGGGGTCTTTTACAAACATACAAACAACAGACACGAAGTACAACCAGACCTGAAACAATTATTTGTGGATCGCACTAATAATGTTTCCGTGTGGGAATCAAACCTCCAGCCTTCCGACGCATTGGTAGCAGCGTGGCGACCCTCAATCATCTGCAATATCATATGAGTGGAATAATAAGTGAATTGAAATTTAGTTTCATGTTTCGGTATTCCCGTTTTAGTATTACATTTAAGATCTCTTATGATTTCAGCACATGGCCAATATTCTATTTCTATCGTCTAACGGTAACCGGCTAGCTTACGACAAATTTTCTATGAAAAACGGATCAGCGGCCTCAGCCGGTGCCGTAGGAAATACCTTTTTATCAAACTTTCGATATTCGTTAGTTCGTAGAAACCGCAAATTCGTGTTTTGTGAATATGAATTGGTTTATATATTTTTACCTCATATTAATATTACAAATGCTAGTTTTTGTTTGTCACTCTTTAATACAAAAACAATTTGAACGGATTTTGATGGTACATCAATCGGGATTCTGGCATAGGATACTTTTTATCCTAGAAAATTATAAAACGCAGTTAAAATCACGGTTAGATGCTGGCTTCGAACTCACAAAGTTTTCTTCAAGGCTCCGTCAAGTATTATTTGTAAGCTATAAGATAACGAAATAAAAGTCGTGTGAATCGACAGAAACAAGGAACTTTATAGGTTGGAGTCTGATTGGGAAAAGTTTCGGCTCCCATGGGAACAGACTGGGATTGATCAGTTTTGCAGACACCGAGTGAGAAACGTGTTCGTGCTCGTTTAAAGAAAGTACCTATACAATGGG
This sequence comes from Anticarsia gemmatalis, assembly GCF_050436995.1. Lineage (NCBI taxonomy): Eukaryota > Metazoa > Arthropoda > Insecta > Lepidoptera > Erebidae > Anticarsia > Anticarsia gemmatalis. Next base: position 6,586,299 of record NC_134768.1, on the reverse strand, counting down.
AAAGATTACTCACTGAGCAGATTACGTTTTTTTGATACCTATGACTATCTCACTGCTGGGAAAGGGCCTGTCATGATGACTCTCATGTAATATTTTGAAATAAGTAGTAATAGTTTGTTTTTTTTTTTCTATTAGCTACTGCAGTGGAAAAAAAGTTTATTTTACTTGAAATACATATCTTGTAATACATACAAAATAATTTTACGTAGTTACTTTTTAGAATATTTTGCCCATTACGAAATGGAGGATATTTTTAGCCTTATACGAATTAAAACTAAACGAAATGCTAAAATGTAAAAAAAAAAATGTTCTATATAATTTCCTGTGCAGCTATATTCAAGTAGACGTTTTTCAAAGAATAATAACATTAAATCAAGCTTATTGTCACAAAAATCATAAAAATATATTGTTTTTGCTACTAAGTAAAACGTTTTCTTCTATTCTATGCCTAAAATACCTTTTTTCCGTCGCGACTACATAATTCAAAGCAAAGAACGGTATTATCGTCTAAACGCTTTAAACGTATAGAGCTCGCAATATTCTCAGTTGACTGGTTTTGCCTTCTAAAGCCACGTATCTACTTGGTAACACATGACGCGCGACATGTTGCGCAATAATATTGAACAACATAACGGAACTGTTTTTAAAAATGTTCGACGTTCTTGTTGCAAGCAGTCAGCGAAATGTCGCTAAAGAAACGAATTGCATAATTTTGCATTACGTCTCCACATCACATTATTCAATGCACAGCTGCATGTCATGGAACAGGTACTAATGTAATGTTGCGCGGCAACAAGAAACATCACACGTTGTTGCGCAACGTTGCCAAGTGCTACGTGATAGACAAATGGTTGGACCGGTTTTGGGATACTGAATACATTAAGGCTAAGTTCATATGACCGCGCGGAGCCACGCGGAACTTTAAACCGCGCGCGGTACAAGATCGGAGTGAACAGCTAGTATTGTCTACATCACCGCGCGGTAACAGAACCGAGAAACCGCGCGGTTCAAGCACAAGCGCGCGGGTCGTAGCGCGACGCGCGGTACCTCGCGGTGATGTAGACGATACTAGCTGTTTATTTCGGTCATATGAACTTGGCCTAATACAGTAGTTTAATAATAAAATAATAATGTAGCTCGTTACATGCTGTGCGTCAATTGTTGCCTAGTGAATATAAGGCTTTATTGTATGAAAGTTCGATTTTGAACGTCATCCCTAAAGGGCTGTAGCACGTAAGTGGTACAGAGACTGGGGAACTGAAAGTTACACTCAGCTCTTTGCGTTGAGAAACGAAGAAATGGAGCAAATGGAAGCTGCTTAGTTTGAAAGTGTTGTTATTACTGAGGCACTGATTATTTTTACATAATTATAGTTATTGGTATAACGATATTAGTTTCAGTTGGCTAATTTTATCTATATTATTATGTTGGTGAAATGTAATTTTCAATTACTCAGTAGTACGACACTAGAGAAGACGAAAATAATCAAAGTTTTTAAAAATAGATTTACTGTCCTAAACACTATATAAGTAGTGGTATATATAGTTTATGCTAGAATTCTTATTGATATGCAGACTAAGGGACAATCCATATTGTTCAATCTTTTCATGATTTCATTACAAATAAGAAAACATAAGTTTGAAGTCGAAAATGCAAGTAGAATCGACCAAAACGTGATATTCCTTAAATAATACAACGGAACAATAGGAAATTCCTTAAACATTAATTAACGAGAGCATTTTCCTTTCCAGAAAATCTCTATGCTCCAACATTCGATGGCTTACTTGCGTCAAATAAATTGGCTATTATATACGAAAACATTATTATATCATATATTCTTTTACAAAAGGGGATTTTGAAAGGAACATTTATTATGCTCTACATTTGAGGAAAGAGGCAGTACTTTTGTGTTTGTGTATAATGAACATTAGATCACAGTTATGTCACAGACTTGTGGGGATTGTGTACTTAATATTACGTATTTATATGTGAGCTTTAACAAATGCGTATGAATGCTTTTTTCTCGTTGGATAGATATCTCGGGTACCTCAAGAGTTTAATTTTTAAGCCACGAAGAAAGATGTTCCTGCGTTACAAATATTCATCTCTGGTGCCACCTGAATCTGCAAAGATGCAGGGCAATAATGATTGATTCTTACCATTTTGAAAGAATTTAGTTTTTGAGTGTTTTTATGAAAAATGGGTGTACGCAAGAGGAGCCGAGCATAAATGGAGCTCAACTTACAAGCACCGAAAGAGTGCGCTTCTTGAAATAAATTGTTCTTAGCCCGCCCTCTGCACGTCTGTCGTTTTCTATGACGTAGACCAACTTTTAGATTTTTCAGTTTCTAATCAGTACCGTTATTCAACAGTTACAATTATCTACTTCAACCATTTGAAGAAGTCTATTTTTGTGAGTACTTTCATAAACATGCATCGGGGTTGTGATGTGAAATCTTAACTACTAAATTCATTAATATCGGCTCTCTTTTCGCTTTTTTCGTCATTAAAACTGTACATAAATACACAATCATTTTAATTATTGACAACAGAATCATTCACTCGTCCTATTTACTCTCACGAAATACATGAAACCAACAACGTTATTTACTTCGCTATTTCATAATAACATTTGAGCCGTAAAACGTGAAACCGCACACCGCATATTCCCAAATTCAAGTGGCAATATATAAACATGGAAACATTCGGTAGACACATAAATCACCGCATTATTTTTAATGAACACTCTGCTATGAGAGATAAATCCAATAATTTAGCGATTCGGAACATTAACGGCTGATAACTGAATAAAGCGGAGGCCACATGGAACGGAACGTGCAAGCGAGGGAAGTTTCCTGGCGTAGGGTATAGCCACGATTGAGTGAATGTGGTAAGCGCATCTATTTTCATTATTGCGATGGATTCAAAACTAAATAATTCGTTTAAAGCGTTATGGTTCGTTTAAAATTTAGTAACTAGACAGTTCGCGAAACTAAATAGTTCTCTTTTTTGTTTTCACAAAATTAAAAGTAGTTTAAAATGACCTAAAATATATTTTTTGTATGTTATCTAATTGTTTTTGTTCATATTTATGTAAAATGCTACTGCAGTACATTTATAGCGAAGGGGTCGAAGGCAGCACGAGCAAACTTGTAAATTGTCTCTACTAGGTAGATTAAACCAGCATAACATATGGAAACAATTGGTCAATCATCACAGGCGTAAAAAATACTTCCCAATAGCGTGATCTACTATTCAATATAACTACAAGTGCAACCACACACCTGCCAAACCTTCGGTGCCCAAAGTTCAGCAACAACGGAAGGTTCGGCTTCACTGAACTCGACGTACTCGAACTTCGGCAGATGGGTCATGTGACCGTGTTTAATGAAACGAAGCGCAGATGCGTTGAGAGACTTGCTTGCGATGCAATGCGAATGAAGAAAATAATATACACAATGGCTGTGTGAGTAGAGCTAATACGAACTTAGCCGCTTTTCTACGCTAGAGGTAGACAACACATGGACTGCGGACTGCAACAAACGTTGTCTGTTTCAGAGATCCATAATTTCATTAAGAGGTACACTATTGCTTCGTCTGAAATACGAGAGTGGTTAGGCTTTGAACTCACCTCGAAGCTTAAGTTTGTGATTTCGTATTTCTACTTCTATTCTATTCTAAAAAGACGCATCACAGTTAAGCAAGCTCAAGTTGGTTTTGTTCGCAACTCGCGAACCTGTATAACAAAATCTATACATGTGAATAAAACAAAAGAAGCAAGATCACAACTCTTAAACATTCACCTTGCATGTTTATTATTATAATAGAATACGGGAATTAACGCAAACACGTACTTATTTTACTTTGGCATTCTGTAAAGAAAATAACAGCAAACAGCCTACTTCCATTAGAAAAAGTCACAACTTTATACATAAGTATACAAAAATGTATAATGCATTTCTAAAACGTTATCTTGATAGAGCGATCTAACACATACCTACATTTACATACCAAGTGGCTTGTAGTACATAACGTATCTCTGGAGACAGTTCAATCGAAGTATCCACTCATGCAAAGATACGCCACTGGACACGAGGCGCTACTTTGTGGTTTGTGGTACACGATGTCGTTTGTTCACTTCGATTTTCCTTGCTTTTACGTATTGTTTGGAATACAATGTTTTATCACAATAAAATCGTGTTTCTCTGGTATGCTGTGGTATATTTATGTGCCAGTATTTACTTTTGCAAAGTTGTCTATAAGAAAATCACAAAATGTGTGTGAGTTTGAATATGTTAATACGGGTTTACCGGGTCTGTAATGGCAAAATATATTTAGCTTTACAAGTGTATAGACTAGTATCTGTCTTACGTAGAACTAAGATAAAACTACAATATACATATTACACGTGTGAACAAATTCATATTTACTCAGATATCAGGCAGCGGAATATAATATTCACAGATTTTATACAAAACTCTAGTTTTTACATTCATATAAAACACCTACCATTTCCAAATCCCAATTTTCCTGGAAAACATTTAAACTTTGAACTATATCATCGGAATTTCGAGAAAATATCAGCTAAAATTCATATTGAATACTACCGCAATCCATGGAGCGCAATGCCGTGTGAAATACGCCTAACCGGCCAAATGTGGGAGGCCGTCATAACAATGGAATTCCATTTTAATTGAGTGCCGCCGCCAATTGGTCGCTAATGAAAATCTTTGAACCGCTATATGGATTTTTATTTGCCTAATTGCTTTTCTATTAGGTAATGGGTGAATTTTGGATTAAAAGCTTAGAGCGGCTTTTTGACTGTATTAGTTTCATGTCGGATTTGTGAAAATGAATGAAACATTTTGGCGATGAAACTATGACATGGATTTATTTTGTTTAAGCTCTCTGGTAGTATTATGCTCGTACATTATCGATAGTATTGATAAGTTAAATTCTAAAAGCATTTGTATGATAGTAATTTTGTATTCTACAATCAGTAGAATAATAATGATCGCGTCTCCGACTAATTCTTGTTAATGTATTTAGATTGTAAGGGTGAGTATAAGATATAATGTTTATTAGTTTAGTGTTTATTAATTCTATACACTTTCCAACAAACCGTAACATCTGTATAAATTAATGAATAAATGTTGGTCAAATGTAGCTTGCTAGACATAATAATTACATACCATAATTTGTAATTAATACTAGGTTTTTTTTCCTAGAAATAATTCTACACGAACACAATTATGGACAAATTTTATTCAATGAAAAATACTTATTATTGAAAATTATCGTTACTAAATCTCAGTGGCTTATTACAAAAGTGAATGTAGAACTTTACTAAATCCTAATCATGATTTAAAAATATTGAAACAATGAACACATTCTATCTCTCTCTCACTCTCTCTTCAAGAAGGCTATAAACTGAGCTTTACATTATGTAAGCCATCTTCATCCAGTGTTTGAAACAACAGTGAATAACGGAGAACCGAACCCGTGGGGTTAATAGTACAGCCATTAATTCCATTACGTTAACTGTGGAGTTGCGGTGCCAAGGTACTAAGTTTGACTTCTATTACACCGGACTGTAACAAACATTACATTCTTAAAAGCTTGCTGGTGTTTGGAATCACATATTACCCAATATTTTTTAATGACAGGTGATCGGAAGTGCGATTCTCTACTATGGTAAAATGGCTTGCTAGCAAGATATTCTGTAAATCTGACAGTGCGTGTAGAGGGCGCCGTAGAAATATTTTTTGCAGCACAAATTAAATTGAAACTTTCGAGTATTCGAAAATCGAGAGTTTAGTACGGAGAGTCAAGTAATGTCCTGGAGAGAGGTCCTGTATGGTTACATGTATGGATGTGAATAGAGTAAGGTAAGTTTAAAGCGACCGTAGGACGTTGCATTAATTGGTTTCTGCCTTTCTATCCCTCTTTTTATTAGGAAATGTACGTATGACTTGAGGTCAGTACCTTTCATTTGTGATACAATGATTATAAGCAATTGACTTTTCAATCTTAAGATCCATTGTTGTTGGTTTCAAACGTCGATATAGATTTTGCAAACATATTTTATTGACGTACGATAAGAAACAACAATTGCTAGAGAATAACTGTTTTTTTTGGTTAGATTTCAGCTTCAACTTAACCTAAACTCACATTTGTACATCCAAATTACAGTACTATATAACCGGCGCACAGGTAAAGGGGTGGGCTAAGCAAACTGGCTTATCGCGGCCGCCTGACAAGCGTGGATTTATGTGCAAACTTTATCTTTTCCGTTACGTGCGCGGCCGACGGCACAACGCTTGCCAGTTAAATGTCTGATCTCTTTATAAAAATGCAAGGGGAGCTTCAAACTCGATCGGTAAACGATTAGGTCAAGCGATGTTTGATGTCGGGGAGAAGATTAAGGCTTATTGGATGAGAGACTGGTAGATCATAGAAAAGCGTCTTACTTATATTATAAATGCAAAAGTATAGACCTTAGGATGTTAGTTACTCAAACATTCATAACTACTGAATTGATTTTGATGGTTCACAGATAGTTTATAACCACAATGAATACATGCGATACTTACCACTATCGACTATCAGCAACCGGCAGGCTCTTGATACCCCAAAGTAACGATAAAAGAGTATCGCACTACTGTTTGTATACAGCTATGTACGATAGTCTTTACCACGTGATATCTAGGATAATAATAAGAAAAAACCTTTTTAAAAGGACTTTATGGTGCGAAGAATTTGTGATTTAAGCTTTCAATAAACAGTTTTCCCACAAAACAACTTGAAGATATCAGGCTTGTACTTCTACGCAAAAATATAATTAACTTATAGCAACTAACGACCGCAGCTTAAGGTCTTACAAAAATGAGGCCAGTCCCCAATTAAAGGCCGTAAAGAATAAAAAATACTGAATGTGACCACGGAGTAAAGCGTCCGAAATAAATTCCTTCTTTTTATTAAACAGAACTAATAAATAAGACTCATTTCACGATTTCTTTATACTAAAACTCAAAGCTTTACCAAAAATATGAAGGGACAAATTCTATTATGAAGAAAACCGACTCAAAACCCGGCCATTGTTTTCATTTTAAGAAGGATAAAGAATATTATTTTTGGGTAAGAAATAATACTTTATTCCTTTAATATTTTATGCATGAAGAACTAATCTTGTTCTTAAGAAATAAAAGATTACGTTAAAAATAGGAACAAAAGTGTCCCCGTTTCAAATCCGACAATCGAAAAAAACAAATTGAATTCTTGTTATTTCAGCTTCGATGTATTTTTGTGACAATTTCCTTTGAATCAAGACATCGTCTATATTTGAAGGGAAAGTCAAGAAACTTTCTGACTTGCCTTTTTGATCGTTTTTATTTGCAAGTTAAGTAAAAAAGTCTATCACAATCACCCACTTCGTAATAAACTAGCCACTGATATTGAATGACTAATGTAAAAAATATAATTTAATGTTTTACGATTAGAATACTTAGAACGTGTCAACATAAAGTATTTTTCTATTGTGCATGACAAAGACATTTAAAAGAATGTAGAATAACAGACTTTTCATCATGAGCACACGTGTTCAATTCCTCGGTCGGGCAAAGTATCTAGTGTAAAGTATTGGATTTTTTCAAAGATTACAACAGTAAAAAAAGCAAAAAAAACGTATCGTTTATATCAGAACACTTTTAGTTTCATATAATTCCGACTGTGAATTTTTGGGAAGGACAGTTAGTAAATAATAACGCGTCAACATCCAACTTTGAGGGACTAAAGATTGAACGAAAACTACAAATTGAAAACAAATAGTCCTTTCAAGGACTGTTCTATTTATATTTCCACGAGGAGGGTTTATGGATACCGGATAAGCCTATTCCCGAACAAATAAACATTTTCCCTCTATTTAGTATGTAAAGAACTCTTAGTTATATTGGGACTGGTCGAAATAGGTCACAGTATTTCTTCTTTCATCGTTAATATGAAATAGAGTAGGAAGGTAGCTTAATTTGCAGTATTCATAGTTATGTGTGTATTCAAGTAACTGCGTTAAAGACTTGGCATTGACAGATAAATATTAAGCAAATAATCAAGGATTTATCAAACCCTTCTGACGGACGAGATATTAAGAAAATAACTGAATGAACATCAAAACAGGCATGTCATGCGAATTTTGACACTAACTTGAAGTTTGTAATCACGTTCATATTATTACGTAAGTATGCCACTGACTTCTTTACTAAACTAACTATAGATTTCTGGTCGCGAGATCAAGTACCTAAAGTGCAATTTTTTAGTACCGTCTGTAAGAAACGCGTTACCGATACAGTTTTTGAATCACCTGTTGTTATTATTGAACAATAGCATCCATAAATTGATCATCCATGCTTTAAACTCACCCAAAACTTAAACTACAGTTAAAACAGTGCAACTATCTACAAAACAAGTATTCAAAGGACATCGCTCTGCTGCATTCCTTTATAAACGGGTAACAGTTGTGCCTCAAATTCAGTTTTATCTTTGACGTTTCTACCGCAGGCTTTGTGTGTCCTGAATAAACGGCTGATAGTACGAATGCACGTTTGAATGAGCTATTTCGGCTTCGGCTAGATAACTTGGGAAATTGTTTTCTTTTGATTTTTTAGGACTATGTTAGGTAGTTGTTGTATGTATGTGTAATATTTTTGACAAGTTTTTCGAAACTAGATTTTTTAATTACCTATTTTTCAGGTACGTGCTTCTTAAAGTTTCTAGTTTGTAAAGGATATTTCATATTTCTTGTGTAATAAAAATGAAGTCAATGTTATGTTATGAAACATTTTTTCTGATGAACGGCTACAGATAGAGTCAGAATTATGCAAGAAAACTTTGCTAAAATAAAGTTATGAGTCTTTTTGCTATTTCAAAAAATAATGATTCTGCAAATAAAATAATACATTACCAACCTCTTGTATTTTGCAGATCTTAAATTTGAATCCTTAAATAGACTTTCAACGAGGAAATCAGATACCCATACGCAAATATTAACAGCCCCTGCCATATATCATGATCATAATATCAAATGTTGACAATCCCTGCCGCGTTCAATACTCAAGTCGTTCAAATGTTGACGATCCCTGTGTGTATGTGTAATGATCAAGACACCGTCCACGTATTAACGCAATTAATCTCAACGGATATTAGCTTACCTAACCATAAACTGATTAACGTGATCGATTCATATGCAAATAGTTCCTATAGATATCTTTAGGTATAACAGTTTCTATAGATTTGTTGTTTTACTAATAAACATCATTATATATCGTAGCAACTATTGTGGCAGTACATTCTAAATGTCAAACTTTCGATACTCGACAGTACCGATTGTACAGAATCGCGCTACTGAATAGTGACCAAAAAATTTACGTACAGCGCTTACATGACGTTTGCTAGTAAGACATAATAATATAATGTACAAGTTACGACAGTAATGACCAGTTTCCTGACTTATAAATGACTACCTTACTACTTAATTAGCTATGATCATTGTTTCAAAGTATCGTAGCTTAAACGCTACGCCGTAACGTAGCAAAAGACTACGCCGTAGAACGATTACCGCCGATTCTACGAAAACGGCAAATTCCTGATATACCCTGAATGAAGATAAAAATAGGTTCATCCACTATTACATACAACGACCAAAATCCCCGAAATACAGAAAAGTTATAGCAAAAAATATATCTATTCCTTTCAAGTAAATTTACCGCAGGTTATAACACAACTAAAATCAAATGACACAGCGTTTTCCGAGCTTGCTAAGTTAGTGGGACATTCACATTTTGCCGGGTAATACTTACTAGAGGAATCTGAAGGCAAAGATAGGCTAAGATAGTGGTCCCGTGAGACATAACCGTATCGGAATAAAAACCGTAAATTCTGGCTACAACTTTATCTATGCTATTCGACAGTGCTACGGTTACTGTATTATTCAACCTTTAGCGAAGCCAGTTCGGTTTGTGGGAAATAGCGCATATGCGAATGGAATATTATTATTACAATGTACGAGTGACACACCGATCAACTTATAAAATGCTGAAATTTAGATTATCATATTTTTGACCCAAATGAAATAGCTATTTATTTTGCCATATATTACACAAGATATTGATTAAACTACCTTAGTCCCTTCAAAATTGAACCAAAGAGTAGAATACTGCCTATATCAATAATAAAATGTGTGATAAGTCACAAAATTAATTAGGTAATTCAACACTCCGTATATAACCGCGTTATTCGCTTGCAACAACTTTAAATAATACATTTTATTTTATAGAATGGTTAAAACGGCAAGTTAAGGCCTAAAAAATGTAAAACAGCCCTTAAAGTTGAAAACTATTTACGCCCAACCTATTAAACGAAAGAAAACTCATACGCGCATTCTTCTATTCATATAACAACTAGAAATCCATACTATCCCATACTTATTCGTATAAGCGAGCCACTCCACCGAAGGATAAGTACATCGATGAATTTAAACGAGAACGCTATAATAAAATTGCAACTGAAGACGTATTGGACATCTATTTTAGTTTTACAATCGTATTATACAAATTGAGATAAGATTCAGCATTTGTATCTGTTTTATTGGTTTAGGATGGAGAAAGTAGGTTGTAAATATTGAAATGGGAATTCTGAGAAAGTTCTACTTATACTATAAATGCGAAAATTCGTATGTGTGTTTGTTTGTTACTCTTTCACGAAAAACTGCCAAAATAAGTTAGATATATCCTATAAGTTAAAATAATAGAGGAATTTGTATATTTTTTTCTCTGATTTCTATGGTACTTACTACCTCAATCGTCTGGGTCGTAACATTTTTGTTTCAATAATTGCCTAGAATTTGATTGCCTGCATGCTATATGTCACTTACATTGTAAGAGGTAAAACGTGGGCGTTTTCATACTCTTTTGGGTATATCGGGCGTGTCTATTGATCAGGCAAGCGTCTGAAAATGTGTTATCAGTGTAAATCACACTCACACTGCATTTATCTGACACACAATAAAGCGTTTTCCAAACGAAAATAATGTCTAAGATTATTCTTAGAGAATAACCAACTATTTCTTATATTTAAATAAAATAAACTTAACAAACTTTCGTCCAATTTCTTTCACAATTATTTAAAAAAATAAGATCTTCGCGAACAAAATGGACGAGGAAAATAACCGGCGTCAGGAGTTTTCTCAACAACTCGGTACATAATGGCAGCTCATCAGAATCATTCCTCATCATTTAACTTTGGACATTTCGCCTTTTTATGCCAATGTTTGCTTCAATCTCATTGAAGGGGATTTTTTCCGGTAATTCCTTGAGTTTTGGTTGTTTTGAGGGTCCGATAAAATTTTACGGGAAGGTAAGATTACTTTGTTTGAACTTAACTTCATAGTATATGTTTAATTTAATAAGTTATTGAGTGTTTTTATTTTTAAATAACATTTTTAAGACATAAATGTGTGGATGTGAATGAAGCAAGGGATATTTGTAATGGTTTGTAGTAAGTGACGTTCTTCAGTCTACCGCAAAGGGAAAACGGCAGGATTTTACGTATGTACGAGTATTGTTATTTATCCGTAATTGGTTTCAAAATTAATTTACTCATCGACCTACTTCGATAGCTATATTCATTCATTAAGAAATGACTTTTCTACCAAATTTTTCTCTGCTGGGTCAAGAGAAAAAAAAATTAATAGCAATAGTGCAATTCATTCTGGAGATGTCGTAAAGCGTCGGCCATTGTACGCTAACAAATCCAGCGGAGGTCATAATCAACTAAATGATATTACTGCGAGCATCCCTTGGTAAACGACTTGAGTAAAATCTTTTCTTTGGTTGAAGTTATAAGAACTCGCGAATACCAAAACGTTTTAAAAAAATTGTGCCTAAAAATCTGCTGAAGCACGAATACGACAATTTTGATACGGTTCAATTAGTTTTTTTCTAGAACTAACTAACGAGACCATGCTATTAGCAATAAACTATGAATTGAGTTCATGGAAAAAAATAACTCTTAGTAATTCACATATTGATACAACGTTTTTTATGTTTAAAAAAATAATGTTATTACTTTCTTATAAAAAGAAAACAGTGGAACTATAGACTAAGGGGACTGGAAATCTAAAGTAGAAGTCTCATTAGTGGGACACTGAAATAAGAAAATAAATCTTAAGCTCCACATAAAATAACCAGTCACATACATTTAATTCAAATATACTCCCTATACTCAAGCACTAGAAACAGATCAAAATAAAATCAAGAACATTCCATTCAACTCGAAAAACTCAACATCCAAAACAGCCACTTACAATTCAAACATTATTTCTCCATCATTCCGCGAACCCAATTTTTTTCATCCAAATTAATCGTAATTACATTTCCCCGAATTTAGATTTATTTCCCCAATTGCGCCACCATCCTAGGGTTTGAGACATCATTATCTGCCCAACACAAGCGTGAGATTACGGGAGACTATTTCATTATATTTTTCCAAGGGATTTCTTTTGGAGAGGAGTAGAGCGAGTGAAATTAATGTGTCTTGTCTGGAAGGCAATCACACTTCTACGTGACCGAAACTGGTGCGTCGTGATTGTACGTTCAAACGTAAATGTGATTACTCAATCCGCTTTGATTGGTTTTACGATTTTTATCGCTATGTCTTTAACTGGGTTTGAAGATATTTGGCTGAGAGGTGATTTCAATGCTTTGCTACTTTTGGGTCTGTTACGGAGTAGTTTTAGACATTTTGTAATTAAAACCGTTTGAGAAATGTTAGTAAATGTAATTTTAAGTATAAGACACATGATACAAAAGCGCCTGGATAGACTCATATTATATATCAGTCAAACCTTTCTTTCAACTATGATTGAGTCGGCTTCCAGGAACAGCTGAATACCATCGTCACCAATATATAAGACCCCCACAACGCTGTAACCACAAAACAGTTACTTCACTATTCTTATTCAAATAAAATATAGTGAAAATACAATTTATTGGTGCCATGACATTAGGTTTTTAGTCTACGTTTTATGACTTAAAAATGTTCTTTTAACTTCAATTTATTTTTCAATCAAAGTCGGGCCTAGGGTAATGTAATAAACATCGGCCTTCAGTGCAACAGACTGAGTTTGAATATCTGTATTTAGCACAGTCTTTCCATATTTCTCGGTCCTTATTAGTTTCTTAAGTTTGATATTCAGTCATATTATGAAAGTGGCAATTTAGTATTACTAGTAGTATATTTTTAGTATATTTTTTACTAGGTATATTATTTCCATAAAACCTGTTCCGTGGTATAAAAAACCGTCATAACGTAATAACAGATTAAGAATTAAAAACAAGCAGCACGTCGTCTTCAAATATTACATACCTACATATATACATAACATACCTACATTCAAACAGGCAGACTAAAGCAAAAAAATACTCCGAGATTTCGGTAGACTACGTCTTATGACGTCACAAACTGACCCAATAACTTGCCCATCTTTCCCTAAAGCCAGTATTACTTCATAACTCCATTGTAACAAATGATTAAGACATTAATTAATAATTTAGCTAACAAGACAAACTAATTACGCCAGTCTGGCTCCCACCCAAACTACGAAATATCCGACTAAGCTTAAATTAGTATGCTAACGGAATAGGGATGTCGAAATTGTGTTTTGGTTTTCTTGATTAATAAATATGATAACTGGTAACTATGTTTCTTATTACTAAATTAGTGGAACGCGCCAGGAATGTTTTTGGGTATAGTATCGACTTAATCATTAAGACGATAATATTTTGGAACAATCTATATTAGTTAGTCACATATACATAAAATCACGTCATTTTCCTATACGGAGACTTAAGAACGCCTCTTGCTACGAACCTTACAATTTTGTTAGGCTATACGGATGTGCATTCGTGTAACATCAGCGCCTCCGGATTTAAGTAGATATAAGTAATCAGATATATTTAGTCAAGGATATAGTGAATAACATTGAGTAATGACTAAACATAGCTCCTCAGCATTGGTTGGAAAAGTATTTGGGTATTTACCTACATAAGAAAATGATTGGGTCTCTAACGTTTCCCTCCCTCATTTTAGGAGGAAATCCTCTCAGCAGTGGGATAGTAGTGTAAAAAATATTTATTTTAAGTACCGCCAGCTGTAATAGACAACCCTAAAAGACGAACAAGCGATTGATCCCAATTATCAAAGAATATGCTCCGATAACTATAAATAATATCGGCAATTTGTTATACCTGATTTAGCTTTGGATAGAGTTGCACTTTGTGTTTCGCATAAGGCGAAAACATAAAGATTTCTCATGCTTAATGAATATGGTTATAATGAAAATGCTGTTTATTTTTTTCGGAATCATAATAAAAATACATATTACATATGTGCATGTTCGTCTCTTACGTATTTAACAGTTATTAAATAGGCTTAAAGGGTTAATTAAATCTAAACAAATTTGCGCTCGAATAAATCAAAGACAAATCAATACTAATATTATACATTCGAAAGTTTTTTATGGATATTGATCACGGAATCACGCCGAAACTACTAAACGGACTATGATAAAATTAGATACACAAATAGTTAATAACCAGGATGAACACAAACCACTAATTACTTTGGGAAATCATTCAGAGAAATAAAAATATTCATTTTTAAAGAAACAAAAAGTATCAACAGTCTTCATTAACGAAGATAAGTCTTCGAGTAACATTTGTCAATCGCAGATTTATTCTTTGCAAAGAAAAACTCAATAATGATGCAATACCGTTCAACAGACTGGCTCGTTAACTGTTTCAATCTTTATTATGAAAAAAAAAGTAAAATGAGTAACTATTATTAAATTTAAATTGCTATGTTTTAGCATAAAATGTCTTATGCCGTCTCCGAATTGACCTTTTTTGATATTCACTAATGATGAAAAATTATACCTATTAATAAGAAATAATAGTAGTATTTTATTATAATTGCTGCCGTTGTGGTCAGGATAGTGTATATGACAGCTGATTACTAGTTCTCATGTTTGATGTCGGTAGTCGATAATGGTAGAGAATCGAGGTACTGATCAGCGCCTCTGACGGGTGTCGTAGAAAACATTTTGGCAGTACATTCTAAATGTCAAAATTTCGATAGCTAGCCGGTTGTCGGTAGTAGATAGTAGTAGAGAATCAAGGTACTGATGGGCAGATTTTTTGATATACTTTGTATCGATAATATCGACTGTTTAGCTCTTATAATTAAAATGATATTTTGCTTTGGGTTTCACATTTTTTGGAAGAATATTTCTGTATGTACACTTACGGTAAACCCATACTCTAGTTATTCCTCACCTCGTAATACGCAAGCACTTAGAAGTGATATATAGGTGATAAATACAAGCAATAAACGGGAGATAAATGTCTCGTTACATATATTTATGTTAAGGTACACGCCTGGGTAAGGTTCGTGGTGAATCAAATTAGAATTCTGATCACTATGTTAGGAGGTACGGTAATTTTGTTAAGGGCCGGGACCGTCTTGCAAGTAAAACTTGAAACCGTTTTATAGGTATAGTAAGACTATGCCAATACCAGCTACCCATAATTTTATCAGCATGAAATGATTGCTCGAAGAATCTATACTAATATTATAAAGCTGAAGAGTTTGTTTGTTTGTTTGAACGCGCTAATCTCAGGAACTAATGGTCCGATTTGAAAAATTCTGTGTTAGTGTTAGAAAGCCCATTTATCGGGGAAGGTTATAGGCTAAATATCATCACGCTATGACCAATAGGAACAGAGTACCAGTAAAAAATGTTACAAAAACGGGGAAAATTTTGACCCATTCTCTCTTATGTGACGCAAGCGAAGTTGCGCGGGCCGACTAGTAGCTTATATATTTCGTATTAATGGTTTGAATGTATGTTTGACATACATCTCAAATAAAAAAAATCAGTTATTGTTCACTGAGTTTTTTTTACTACGCGTTGTTACACTTGTCGAAACGTCTAGAAATAAAAAATAGTACTTTAATATTAAGAACGCGTTTGAGATATTTGTACATTGTGTTATAAAAAAGTATGTATAGTAAGGCGATTATCTACAGTGTGCGCTATCGAGTATCGACAGTTTGACATTTCAATCAATAGGTAGCCGGTTGCCGATATTGTCGAAACTGGCAGTCAATTGCCCCCACGGGCAAATACGCCAATCAAATAACCGTTTACTTACTTAAAATATACAAAATTAACCAACCAAAATAATTTCTTATAACTTATTACATAATATAGAACACCTCCCACCAAAATGTACGTAGCCCACAAATCACCATTATTCAGTAGTGCCATAGAACTCGACTACGCAGTTTTCATTCGTGATAAACACCCGATGAAGCCAATTACCACGTCAGCCCCGTGGCTTACTGAAGGCTGTTTAAAAAGTTCCTCGCAGTTCAAACCACATGAGACGCGAAGGTGTATGGAAACGTATACGTATGTTCGTATCTGTATTATATTATTTACCTATGTACTTTTTAACAGACTTAAAAAAATAAAAGAGGTTCTCAGCTTATTACGTCATTGTGTTTATGTATGTACAATTCTGCAATTATCTCGCGTTTGTTTAATTCAATTTGGATGCGGTTCTTAGAAAAAGCTTTTGTTGCACTGTTGTTATGCTAATAAACGTTCAATGTTCCCAAAGACAGGTATTTTTTAACAAAGTATGATTTTATCGGTAACTCTCTCGCGATTAGACCACTTAACGAAGGATTAAATATGAGCTACTTAATTTGTCGTGTATTATTAAGTCGCAGGCACAGTACCTCGATTCTGTACCACTATCGACTACCGACAACCGGCTAGCTATCGATATTTTGACATTTAGAATGTACTGCCAAAATACTTCCTACGACACCCGTCAGAGGCGCTGATCAGATTTTCATACAAAATTTCTCGATGACAGGTCGGTTGTAGGTAGTCGATAGTAGTAGAGAATCGAGCTACAGCTCGTATGTATAAAGACACAGTGTCACAATAGTTGATATGTCCATCTACTGTATAATACATCAGTAGAGATGACTATTTACTTGTTTAAAGATAGTGAATTTTAGAAATCCTGTAAACAATTAAAAATTTCAAAGTTTCCAGCGATATTTCTCAACATTATTCTATTACTCACAATACAAACGATATAACACATATCGTGAGCATACAGATTCAAGTTTATATCAAATTAGCTGTGAGCGAACTCAAGCTGTACTGTGACTAGAGTTTTACGAGATTAAATGATGTACTTGAACATCATAGCTTTGTGCTTTATTGGTGTAACTTTTGCTAGAATATTTTATGCAAGTTTGGAACTTTATTTAAGCAAGTTCTATCAATAAGTATCGTATTTTGTAAACATTTGCAAGTTTAATCTTACGGGGGACTTTTACAAACATACAAGCAATGGACACAAATCGCGCAAACAATTGTTTCGTGTGGGAATCGAACCCACGACCTCCCGACGCAATGGTAGCGGTATGGCGACCTTAACCGCAGAGTCACAAAGAATCAAGTATTTAATTCTACTTACCTAGTATAAACATCATAATAAAACCTCATAAAAGCGCAAAATAATAATAATAATCAAGTATTTACTCTACCAAGTGCTCTGAAAATCACAAGGTCAGAAAAACACTTTATCTTTTAAATGGTTCTACCCTTTATTTTGGCCGCATAGCCTTCGGTTCGTTACAAATATTTATATCTGCAATTGGAGTAGATTCGGATCTTTTATTGCTGTCCCCTTTAGATATTACTACGATTGTAATAGTCAGAGTGCGATTAATTGATCCCGAAGGTCATTTGACTGTCCGAAGAAAGGTTGGAATGCTCTTGATATTTTTGAAGTTGAAATAAAGTAAAAATTGTTAAAAGTTTTAAAAGTTTTAAGCGATGCTGCACGACAAACAAATATCTGCATACCTTACAAAACTAGGAAAGAAATAAGGCTTAACTGTTAGATGACAGTAATAGTAGTTTTCTCAACGACTATTTTCATTTTCTTTCATTAAATGAGAGATAATAATTTCATGCACTGGTCAAAATGGTATCTTTTCTGTCACCTATAATGCTTATTATATTCAATAGCTGGATTCTGATCGCGGCTGTTTAAATCCAGAAATGGTATTACTGCTTTTCTGTAATTTTTATAATAATGCTTTTATTCAATAGGTGGATTCTGCTCACAGCTATGTATGTGTTAATCCAAGTATTAAACGATTTGCGCAACAAATTCCATCAAAATCCGTTCAGTGGTTTTGGCATGATTGATTGCAAATATCTTACTTTTGCATTAATAATAATTTAAGATGTAATATGCAAAACTGTTTCAGTCCTATATTACATAACATTCCCGACGTAGTAATAGCTATCTCCGGCTATATGACTTAGCATCATAATATTTAAAGACTCACCTAGATTTAGACAAAACAAACCGTCTCAGTCTAAATTAATCCAAAGCCTACTTTATTTTCATTTATAAAAAGTATCAAAATACGTATTAAGTAGACGATGAAAGTAATTTGAATACTTCAAAGAATATGTTTGAATAAAATAAACTTGTTCGAGACACGTGTCGTTAGAATTTTTTAATATATGAGAACGTTATTGGTGTTTCGTAAAAAATATATTATTATTATGTATTTTGTTTTCGTCTAAGTCTACGTGATATAAAGGTGATCTTTTCAAACCAGATATTCGAAATAAGTGTTTGATGTCTCGATATGAATTTGGATTCGATCAAGTACAAATCAAATGAAATATACATATTTTAGACTAGCTTACTCGCTATTATATCAGCCTAGCTGACTCATACGACTTCCCTCGCTAAAAACGTCTACTTAATCTCCAATTTTTGCAGAATAACATCAAAATCAGTTCAGTGGTTTTTTCGCAAAAGCGTTACGTTACTATAGGACTATGGGATACACATACAAATTACGAATATGTACGAAGTAATCCAACATACAACGGTTTGAAACTTTCATTACTATGTACAATAGCCCGCATTTCCTTTGTTCTGTCTCCGTATGATATTTGTTCAAGAAAAACTACAGTTTCTAATTATTCTTGATTCAAAGCGAAAAGATACAATGAAACATCTTTGTATCAAGCGCAGACTTGAATTTTAAATGCACAAACGTTTTGCATGTTTAATATGATAATATTTCTTGTTGTTTCCTTGCTGCAGTTAAGTTATGTTAGATAATATAATAACATTTCCAAAGACCTTTATTTTAGAAGCAGGTAAAACAAAGTAGGTTTTTAATTTAACTCCAAATAATAAGGAAAAATATTAAGATTTCCCAATCTTTACTTATTTATACCTATTAGATACCAAACTTTTAATATTTTAGATAAACCAGTCGCCGTCAAGTGCTACCAATTTACCTTACTGACTCACTTTTAGGCACAATGATGGTATTTATTTTTAAGCTAAAAATAAAAAAGATTTTTTTCTGTGGTAAGGCCACAGATCCCCATGCATACGTATCCCGGTAAAACATGTGTGTGTAGCCCGCAGTTAACTTTTTATTTCTATGTCTCTATGGATCTTTATCATAAAAGTGTGACAAACTCTGATATAGATAAAGGTACCTACACGCAGACTCATCACACAAATATTTATTTATACAGTATCGTTCCACACAAAATTGTATAGACCAGTGTTTTCCCAGTTTCAAGTTAAACAAGCTATTATTCTTCAAAGAATTTACCCAAAAATACGGTCTCGAACAAAGGAGCGGTCGAAGACAATGCTCGCTTAAGCACAAACCTATTTTATCAGTTTCGCACGACCGGTATTAAGTGGGGCTCCCCAATGATTTACCGTTGAGAGTCAACTTAAATATTTTAACAAAACGATCTTAAAATTTGCACCCGAAGCAAAAAAAGCGTAAGTGCAAATACGTTTTTTTATTTCTGTTTTGTTTTGTACATTAATACAGTTAATTACTTTCCGTTAAATTAAGTCGCAAAATGAAGGTTTTTAATGATGAAAATTATTCAATAGCGGCGCAAAAGTTCAATATTAAATCAATTCAAGATGTCAATAAATCAACTTAAACGTAGAATAGTATAAAAATATACCTTCTATCTAACCGAGAATAGAAAACATAAAACAAAAGTCGGGTTAAACAGTTTTTAAAGTGAGTGATTCCCACTTACGGCTTTTTTCCTTTGAGGGTACAAATTATCTGGAGGCGTTTAAGAACTTAATTTGGGTTTTGAAACAGAAACAATAACTGAAAGGTCTGAATAGCCTTCGGTATTTGGGTAACGATAAATCTTTCTTGTTTTAATTTTGCTTATTATCTAGATTATCGTATATTTAACTGTATTGATAAATAGAACCACGTTTCACTATTATACTCGTAATGTAAGATACTAAATAATGATACCCAAGAAACGAAACTATTATCAGAGCAACCACGTATTTTTGGGGTTTATTACTCAACATCCTTGAAAAAACATAGTCCATAGAAATTTATCCTTAGCAACGAAGTAGTTTATTGAAAAAAAATAACAAAAAAAATATAATGACCTTATTACCGTATCCCGAAAAAAACTAAACACAATAAACAAACTACTCAAAAAAGAACCGCTGCACATTTTACACAAAAGAAATTAAATTCTTCCACCCCATTACCGGTGGCTACATCAAAACTGCAACGTATTTCTAATGTTTACAGAAGATATACCACGGAATGTCCGCATAAAAGACGTTGGATTGCTAAGAGTCCACACGATTTAAAGTTAAACTGCATCTGGTTTGTAGTAAATGTTTAATTTTTATTTTCTTGTTAAGTTTTATTGTCGCTTCTGAATTTTGATAGGCAGAATATATTATAATTATATTTTATTTATAATATCACGCTTGTATATTCCACAAATATTTCATTTCAATTCCATAAGTCCCCAACCCGCACTTGGCCAGCGTGGTGGACTCATGGCCTAACCCCTCCTCCTCGTTTGGGAGGAGACCCTTGCCCTACAGTGGGACAGTAATAGGTTAAAAAAAAGTCACAAGCTGTAGGCAGAGGTATATGAATAACAATGTTAATGCCATAAAATAGAGTGCGAGTGTTTATGTAAAATTACTACGGGCCCGTTACCCAACTCCGAGTTTCGATAGATAATAATCTGATTTCAACAAGGAAAGCCTATTACGACTATGACCGACCTAGAAAAAAAACTCGAAAACTGGTGATCAGCCAAACAACAGCTTTTAACAGTATTTCTAACGTTTACAAAAGATATACCACGGAATGTCCGTATAAAAGACGTGGGATTGCAGAGTCCGCACGTTTTAAAGTTAGCCATGCGGAGAAACTTCACTTGATTCCTAGAAACTGTTCTATTTTACGGTTTTTCATTTGCCGTTTCAGTTTTAATGTCGCACTGGCTCTGGGTTGATTGTTGGAATATTTTTATAACTAGCGAGTATTATTTAATTTATTTATTTTATTTCAAACTTTTTACTAACACTTTGTCGGAATATTTTTATAACGATATCTAGGTGGTATAGTTTTATTTCTTCACTAGCTGACCCGCGCAACTTCGCCTGCGTCAATAAGAAAGAACGGGTCATAATTTTCCCCGTTTTCGTAACATTTTTTATTGCTACTCTGCTCTTATTGGTCGTAGCGTAATGATATACAGCCTATAGCCTTCCTCGATAAATGGACTATCTAAGACTGATAGAATTTTTCAAATCGGACCAGTAGTTCCTGAGATTAGCGCGTTCAAACAAACAAACAAACAAATAAACAAACAAACAAATTCTTCAGCTTTATAATATTAGTATAGATTAAGATTCTTGTGATAAATTAATATAACAAAATAAGTACTGCCTGTAATGAAACACTATTTATTCCTTAATTCGTTGTATGGTTAGAAGTCAAGTAGTATAAAAGTTCCATGCTGCCCAACCGGGAACAACTATTTACTTCCAAGTACGAAAACGCTCAGTTCCAATACCACAACGCAGACTCCCATCTATAGAATGCCTGCTATCTATAGAATGTCTTAAGTCACATCGTTTACCGATTGGTGAGTGCAATTTGCTGCTAGAGCTTTAAAAACTTATTCTAGACCTAAATCTTAACTTTTTATTCCCAAATCCAAAAGTCCAAAATCAATTGTATTTGAATTGAACTAACAATGTAGTAACATGATAAAACTACCCTCAAAAAATAGTTGTTCAAGCTATTCAAAATAAAATGTTGTCCTTTGCCTGTCGTAGCGGAAAGTTATAATGAGTTTCTTGGACTTCGCTGGAAGTAGAAAACCTAGTGAAATTGAGTAGCAAAGATTTGTACTGACCTTCAAACAATATTGTACCTTAGTTCTTTGTAATAGAGTTCACATTTGATACTGGTGTTCATAATGCAGTGTATGTGGAAAAGTAAAGTATATTTCCATGTTATTGTTATGTATTCTTCAATAAAAACAGTAAAATGGTACATTTTCTTACTTTCTAAAAACCGTCGTAAAGAAAATTCCGTTTATTAAAGTTATTTTTTTTCTTTTATGAAGCAGCAACACGAAGTATAAATTGATCATCATAATTTCGTACATGTTTGTATTTTCTTGCTGGTTACGAGTATACTATAATAATTTTAATAATGCCCTGCTAGCCAATGTTTAGTTATAACGGCCAGTTTTATTAAGACCAGCCCACAGTGCAGAACTTTATGTATAGTGTCCAAGTATGTGCATAATACACAAGTACCCTCTCGGTTTATTCCCTCAAAGTCACAACGGATCTTGTAAGTTACTGCATTCAGGATTTTTTTGTATTGGACCTATGTTACCGACTACTAGGCAAAGACCTTTTGCTTGGATTTCTAGTCCCCTCGGTTATTGCTTAGATTCTACCATTTTTTAATTTTTCTATTACCTTTTAAATTTGTGGCAAAAACTCTGAACAGTTTTGAACAAATCGCGGCTTACATCTATTTCGGGTGACAAAAAGGTAGCCAACTTATTATTAGGCGTTACGTTAAAATATTAATACAACGCCCCCATTCATTCAGGTAGACTAAAGTGATTGATCTCCTACGCTTTTTCACGCTTTACATTATAAACATTATACAGGGAAAATGTTGGAAAAATAGAATATTATGTTTTAAATGCGGGCATAAAGCCCACGTTGGAACTCGTTGTTCTAGAAACTAGAATTATTTTTATGTCGTTTTCTGCAATATGTACCAGTCATCAATAAAAAACTTTTTTGCATGGATTCACTTGGTATTCTTGGATGTTTCATCTATTTTAAAATATAAGTTTTGTAATAATTGACGCATTTTATTTACTGAATCATTATTTACAGATTTTTTTAAAATAAGCTGTCTTAAAGGTAAATCAAACCTATTAAGTACTACTTTACTGTTGTTCGACTACTTAGCCCAGGTTTAAGAAGCGTTGTCAAAAGTAAAATATATTCTTAAAATCGTTAACTAGTCCAGTCTATTAATAAAAACCTCAGAATGCAAAAGATTCATACGTTCAGGAGAGTAAAGGCAACATAAAGCTAACATAACATAACAGTGAAAGACTATGAGAAAAGTGTCGTCTATTAAAACAGAAACTTAACAACACAAACAAAGAATCCAAACTCATTTACACCCCAAAATAAACAATTCACGAAGGAACAAAACATCTAATTTTATACAATATCACGATTATCAATTCAGACAAGACAATGGCGGTAATTTCAAGCAAAATGTTGGATTGTATCGTTCAAAAGCACTTTTTGTTTATTCCTCTTTAGTTTAATGGCGTCATTTTGTAAACGGTAAGGCAATAAAATGTAAGAGGTTATGTACGGGAAGCGACAGCGAGTGCTGGCTGGCTGTAATTTTGCTGCTATCTTGAAAAAAAGCCTTTGGTTACGATGTGAGGATGTGCTTGAATTGTTTTGTGGTAAAGATAGCAGTATAAAAGGAAAAAAATACCATCATTCCCGCCTGTGTGGATGTTGTGTCATATTAACACACTTTTGTACGGACAACCGACTGCCTATCGAAAAATATTGTATGATAATAATTGGTTCAGCGTCTCTAGCGGGCGTCGTAGAAATTATTTTGGCAGTAATTTTTAAATGTAAAACTCTGGATACTAGATGGTTCCAATTGTAGAGAATCGTGCTACTGAACAAGTAGTACATGCCTACAGATCTCGAGTTATTAGGCTCGAATCTTGGAGTGAGCCAATAAAATGTTCTGGAGCTTTTCTGCAAAGAAATTTTCAGTGATTGTCTGGAGTAAAGAAGTTGGTGTTTTATACATTAATTTGGTTGGAGCTGACCAGCTGCTGGCGTAGCTGAATGTCAGCGTCGGGGATATTATATTATTTACTGGCTGACCCGCGCAACTTCGCTTGCGTCACGTAAGAGAGAATGGGTCAAAATTTTCCCCGTTTTTGTAACATTTTTTACTGGTACTCTGCTCCTATTGGTAGTAGCATGATGCTATATATCCTATAACCTTCCTCGATAAATAGGCTATCTAACACTGAAAGAATTTTTCAAATCGGACCAGTAGTTTCTGAGATTAGCGCGTTCAAACAAACAAACAAACAAACAAACAAAGAAACAAACAAACAAACAAACTCTTCAGCTTTATAATATTAGAATAGATAGAATAGATTACTTAATTTTACCCGCGATGTCCACCGAGTGGAAAGATTTTTTGGTGTAAAAATTATCCTACGTATTAATTCAGGTTATAAACTACTTGTTTACCAAATTTTATCGAAGTCTTTTCAGCAGTTTATGCGTGATTAACATCCAATCAAACGTCGCATGTATTTTGAAGAACTTTAGCTTTCAAAAAACACTTTTAAATTTAAACCCGCCACTCACTTCACAAAGTCCTCACCCTTTAACTACAAGTGCTCGGTATTAGCTGTCGATGTGGGCATTAAATAGATTTATCGCGGGTCGATCGTAAACCCGCCTTAAGCTCTTAAGGGCAAGCCTACGTTTTATATAGATCGTGTCATTTGTACGTGTTGTATTATTTCTGCTTCATTAAACATGTTTTTAAATTTTCAGAGAGTAAAAACATGACTATAAATGTATATTGGTATGTCCGAACTTTAAACTTATGTAAGCGTAGATTGATCTGAGAGACCAATCATTTACTTAAGAGCAAACTGTTGAAGAAAATTGATAAATAACCTACTCTACGATTATAGAATTGGTTGGTTCAATGATGACTAAAAGAAATACTTTAGATTTATTTGCTGAATCTATTACTTTAAAAGAAGCATTGCAAAAGAAATTCACTGAAAGTAAAGCCGTATTTCAAATCGGTATTTCATAGTAAGTTTTGTTTTAACTGCTTCAAAGTAGTTTTTTATTTGGCATTAATATATATTGAAAACATGAATTATTTTAGTAATAGTGTCATTATAACGGGTTCTATTAAGTACTCTAAAAATCACGGTTTTTTGTTTTCTGTGTTGGACGTTTTAAAAACTAAGCCTACCAATATAATAAATACGAAAATTTGCAATGATGGTGTATGTTACTCTTTCACGTAAAAACGACTGAATTAAGTTAGTTAAAATTTGGTACACTGATTGTTTACAGCCTAGACTAACACACAGGAAACCTTTTACCCCGAAAAATATTTTAACAAGGACGAAGTCATAGTCAGAAACTAGTTTACAATATATTTCCAACATGACATAAACCTTTGCTCCAGACATTTGCCCCTAATGTCATATCAATGTAGTCCAATAAACAATACATAAAGCCCATGTATCGAGCGTTACTTTAATAAAACGACTGTTTTATTACTCAATATACTAAAGTAATTATATTACTAACAATCGTAAAGTTATTGGGAACAATCTATGTAGGTTGACTAGTTAATTTCTGTGACATTGTTCTTGATGTTAATGATTGTTTTCTTTAAGCCTTGTCGAGATCTAGATATTTTTTTTATTCTGAAATCATAGATAACCGATACATGGTATACAAATCTTTTACGGGTAGAAAATATTTGTTTTTCTTAGTTTCTAATTACAATAACGTAAAATTTTATTTCTCAAAATTTCAGCAGTAGATTCTTACATAAGATTAGAAAAGGCTTAAAAATATAATCTTGTCATCCATGAGGCTGAATTTTTTAAAGATATAGAGACATAGTTTTAAGTATTTTCCTTTTCAGCGTTATTTTTTCTGCACCTACGGTTTCAGCCCTGTAGCTATCAATTTACATAAGAAACGGAAAAAAACTGTTAATCTATAAGTTTTACACAGTATTCTTAGCCCATAAATAATATCTTAGAGATATTTTACGCCCATAACAGTTTCTTAAAGGTGCTTTCATACAAAAGGTGTAACGTTACACGTTTTTATAAGTATTATTCATTAACTTGAGCACTTAGCGCCTTATTGCATTTCCTTGAGTTTTCCTCTCAAGCTAAGCACATTAAATAAATTGTACCTATTAACGTCACCATTCTCCCGTCTGCCATTTTATTTCTTTTCGTCGCATTAATGAAAGAACGCGATAAAAATAGCACATCATATTACTACGGATATTAATACATTTATTTTTATTTTCGGGACAGCTGTGAGGAATATAACTTTCCATTCAATGTTAGTATGTCCTCAATGTATGTGAAAATATACGTTTGCCTATTGATAAATCTGTATGGCTTTGGCTATTGCCTACCAGTATCTATTATGGACTTTGTCAAGTAATTCTAAAAGTCTAAAGCCTGCTAGGTGCTCGTTGGCGCGGTCATTCTATAGAGGGGTGACCGCATATTGATATTTAAACTGAGCGTCTCCGTGCTACGGGAGGCACGTAAGGTAACAGCACTAAAAATGCCTTCCGGGTGGCTTGAACAACTTTGACACTAGCCATACGAAGAAATAAAATGTCTAAAGCTTGGTTATCGATAGTGCTGTTCTATACAGTTACTATACTATGTGCTTGATTATGAACGTCGGACAAACACAAATAAATTATTCGAAAAAATTTAAACAACGAAGTTCAGTTCATTGGAGGTAAAATGGAGGTTGGAGGTAATGAAAGGTCAATAATCTATTGCAATTCGTCTTATAGAGGTTATCAATGGCATTGCAAAACATATTCTAAACTTTTCGTCATCTAACAATCTATCAACTCTACGGATTCAAAAAACAATAGACGTTCAAATCAAAAACAAAAGTTAATTCAAACTTTTGGAGACAACATCAAAAACAAAATAAAACTCTCTGTCTACTAGGTCCCCATTGACATAGTACTATAAAAGTTTCCTACTGAAATTTCTAGTTTCAAATTGAATTATACGTCTCAAAGGGCTGTGTCGCTTTGACATTTTTTATTGCCTTGATTGAATCGGCCACTCGGACGGCAGTCGCGTTTTACTATAGATACCATTAGTATAGTGGTAAAATGTTGGTTTTCTAGCTACATCTCGAATTGGACGTGGTTCAAATGTTTTTAACGGCTGGAGGTGTTCTGTGTGGATCGTTATTCTATAGATATAGTGGTTAAGAAAATAAATTTAAGGTGCAAGTAAACATATTGTTTGTTCGGAGTTTTTAGATGTCGTTAATGTTATAAATTAGTTTTTGCTTTTTATTTTAATTTTAGTTATGACAAAGTCAATAACAATAGAATTGATCAATAAGAAAGTTTTAATTTTATACTTTACTAGCTGACCCGCGCAACTTCGCTTGCGTCACCTAAGAGAATGGGTCAAAATTTTCCCCGTTTTTGTAACATTTTTCGTTGCTTCTCCGCTCCTTACGACCGTAGCGTGATGTTATATAGCCTATAGCCTTCCTCGATAAATGGGCTATCTAACACTGAAAGAATTTTTCAAATCGGACTAGTAGTACCCGAGATTAGCGCGTTCAAACAAACAAACAAACAAACAAACAATCAAACAAACAAACAAACTCTTCAGCTTTATTATATTAGTATAGATTCTGATATAGGTCTTTTTAAAACTTTAAGAACTATTAGTTTCCAAAGGTAAACATGTTAAGTCAAGTTGGTGTCACAGCCTAGTGTCAAAGATGTTCAAGCCGTCCGCAAGCCTTTGACGTGTCTTAACTACTGTTATCTTAATTGAAATCAGTCGGGACTGACTTTTAACGTGCTCTCTGAAGCACGAAAACGCCCAGTTCAAATACCACTAACCGGTCACCCATCTATAGAATGTGCGCAACTGGCTATGAACGCCTCTAAATTATTATTAATTGCCGATGATCACAATTATAAAATATTATGAATTCATTTACAAGATAAAAGCAACAAGAATATGAAAATAACAAAAAAAATGAAAGAACTAAGTACGGATCGTATGGCTTAAGATTTAAAGAGTACTTTTTCCGCCGTCGTAATGAGCAAGAGAATTTTAAAAACGTAATCCTTTAGTCCTCCTGCAATTTTTATTTTGTACCGCGTTTTAAAAGTGCTGGCTGACGAACGTTTTGTACTTTAACATTTAAAAGTTATCTGTACAAAATTTATTAGTGGTTTTAAATTATTTTGTATTAATGTAATAAAACTCTTCTGCTCTCCATTTCGTCCGTGTAAAATTATTTTCCGGGATAATAAGTATTATTTGTGTAAATTCAAGTTATAAGCTATCAATGTACCTTAGATCATTAAAATCTGTTCAGTAGTTGTTTCGTGAAACAGTCACGAATATCCATCCATATTTACAAAACTTTCATATATTTATAATATTAGTAGATATTATGTCATAGTAGCCTAGGCAATAGGAAAGGGGACTGACATTGTAGACAGCGAAACACTCATATATTTTATACACCTCTACCTACAACTTAGTTTTTAACAAGCGTAAGGACATAAATGTATCATAATTTCCAGCGATTAGAAACGAGTATATATATTTCCTCCGAGTCACAGAATCACTCGGTATACCACAAAGCGGCCACCCATCTTAAGAATACCCGCGGCAAGCGTTGCTTAACCCGCATATAGTTTACTGACTGGTGAACGCAACTAGCTACAAGCGCCTTAAGACTAAAGTCTATTAAGAAGAATAAAGTCTAATCATTTTACTCTCTCATTGTGTTTTTATGATGTCCAGTTATTGCGTTGTGTTATTACAGGCATTAAGGTGCCCTAGTAATTTATTTTATTTTATTACATAGCCTAGAGTGTTTTTCTTCATTCGTGAGTTATAATTGTTCAATGGGAATTTTTCATGGATTATTTTCAAACTATACTTTTATTGTTATTTAGTGGAATTAGTTTAAGGTGTATTAGCAGTTTTCTACAGAGCGGGATATATTACTGGAGGCTGAAAAATCTCAGACAGACAAATCAGAAACAATAATAAGAAAAAGAGGCTAAAAAGTTTTGGTTGAAAGAGAGGTCTAATGGAACTTCATTAGAATTACATACAATCATACCGTTAGATCAGTGCCGCGATTTTCTATCAGTAACTTCTACTATCGACCCTAAATCCGAAACCCCTGCGCGGGAGTCACATATACTAAAAACCGCGCAGCCACAAAAAAGCTTAAAATTTCAAGTTAAACCTTTACTAAGATTTCTCAACATAACTAGACACCGCCCTTAGCTATTAGAGAATCTTGTACGAACAATATGGCGCTCAAGATAGTTAAAGACATGAATTTAATCCTGCAAAGTTGTTGAAATTTTCAAAAGCCTCGTTAACCTAAGAGAAGATTTTGTAAAGGACTAATGAACCTTAATGTAAGCGGTATGTGTGTTATTAAGGCTCTTGAGGCTGTCTCAGAACTGTGTGCATGTAATTCAATACGGTGTGTTGGATAAAAGTTGGTTAAATAGATTGACATGATACGACAGAGGGTCTAAGAAGAAATTAATTTAAGTATTATTATGTGTATAGATTTCTTTTTACATAAATAATATCACGCCTGTTATACCCGATAGTGTAGACAAAGGTGTATAAAATACACCGACGTTTTGCCATTTACTATGTTAATCCCGTGTAATACAGGGTGAAAGCATTTTTGTATGGATTCTAAGAGGATGGTCCTACAGAGCGAAGATCAGAGAAAAGTCAACAACCGTGATGATGAACTTTGCCCAGAACAAATAAGTATAGGTATATCAGCAAGAAGTGATCCAAACAAACAGTCTGCATTAGTACGAATATCAGAGGCTAGAAACACTCATTAACGGATTCAGACGTATTTGTTACATCCTTTCCTTCATAAAAACTACTAAACAGATTTCCAAAAATAATCCCAGTCTCTCCACCGTAAAAATATGATGTTCCGTCCCAAATAATAATAAAAGACCGCCCTTGGAAAATTTCCTCCCATATATCTGAAACTGTACATCATGCTTTTATCTTTTACAATGGTTCCTCGCCATGGGTACCATCGTAGTCCCTGAAGCCTCATTTACCAAAAAAACCTGCGACAGCATGTGTGACCACTAACTATTCAAAATAAACTTTAAGTTAAACCTCGTAAGGTTTGCCTTCTAATGGCGTGCTTGTGGTTTATAAGATCTTTTGCTTCTGAGCTTGAGTAAAAAATTCCTTTTTTCTGTGAATTTATTGGACTCGTTAGGCACTGGCCAGTTGTGTTAAGGTTTAACGAAAATTTTTAAATTGATGTTTATACGTTTACGTTGCATTTAGGGAGAGAGGAACTTTTTAATTTGTGTAATGCAGAAATTATGTGAAATTTTAAATTTTGAGGGTAAATTAAAAAGTTTGGGTACTTGTTTTACGGAGGAGCGTTTTGGTGTCTCACGGTTTTATTTAACGATGCAACAACATTTTGCATTATAAGTGTAGCCCTACAAAGATTTATTATTTAAAAATAATTTGTGTTTAGCATAGTTACAATACTTAAGCCAAATACTGTAGCACATTTCAAAAAAAATATTGTAATTATTATGAGAGTATAATTTTATTCTCATTGCCACTTTTTTAAGGTCTTTCACGCTGTTGTTTTCAGTCAACCTTCACCCCCTTAATGACGGCTTTTCCCTAACGTCGAGGCCCGACAGGCTCAACAAAACTGTAAATAATTTCTGTATACATGTCTTTTTTTTCCTTGCTCAGAACCTTGCTAAATTGAATATTAATTAATGTCCGCCGATATACGGCTACGGCAGTCAGTTTCATTGAAACTGGCCATATGTGCAGGACATTGTTTATAGTGTCCAAGTGTGTGCACAATACACAGGTACACTCTCTATTCCATCACTCTCATAGTTTGGTAGGACGGAAAAATTGAATAACAGTATCTAATGCAACAAATACAAACTCCAATACCCATCTTAATTTCCTCTAACAATGTACTTTGTAAAGAAAATCCTTACACATTTGTGTAATGACGTCGTATCGTTACAAATATGTATCGGCGCCAGTGTTCACAGCTGTGTTCAATATACAAATTGTTTTGTATGCACCATGCAATATTTTGTTCCCTACTATTGTAATTACTAAACTGTAGAGACTCGTAGAATAGTTACAGTTTAAATGGTTTGATATTCGATTCGGTGTAGGACGTTATCGTCATTCTTGGTAGCTATTATACTTTTATTTAAATGTTACAGCATGCTACAATACTTACTATTACATTTACTTTCGTTAATTTGTCGCATCATCATTGCAATATCCGAAAGTGTAGGCTAAGTGAAGTGTATGAGATACCGAAATACTCGCTATTTATATAAGGGGTACGGTGTAAGGTCATAAACCAGGCTTGTACTATTGTCAGTATTTCAAGAAAAATTTGCAGATTTAAATAGCACTTAGCTTGTCCTGGAAATCGAACTCTTCATCTTTGTTATCAGCCAGGTGCAGTCAGTTGTAATTGTTTTATCCTTTCGGAGTACAACTACTCTGCACGTTAAACTACAGAAAAAGAAATAGTCTTGCAGTAGCAGTTCAACTGTAAGTCAGACAGTTCAAATCGCAATTAACATTTTGTGTATTCAAACTTAGTTGTATCTTAAACCTAACTACACAAGTTCAATAGTAGGGCCACAAATGTTATGTATTCAGTTTACAACGCGCGCACTTCGGAAATATTTGTCGGGATACTTTGAAAAATTCCCCATCCAATCCTGTCGAGGCATTTGTGTAGGATCGAAGCTGATGTACTTGTTATAACTTAATAGGAACTTTGAAGTTTTAATATCGTTATTGTTTAGTCTATGTAGCAAATATTTGTTGGCATTTTTAGTTGAATAAGAAATACATATTTTATATTATTACGTAAAGCCTTATTGAATTGCTAAATTTTTTAAACTGCCTCTGTGGCGAGATTGGTACTGTAGGCGACGGTCGTGCATAGGTCCCGGGTTCGAATCCTGGGTCGATCATTACGTATTCCTGAGATTTCCTGCCAAGTTTTTTTTTTAAATTTTAGATTGTTAATTGAGAACGTTAAACCATTGGTCTTGCACGTGACCTCTCTCAGTGTCCGTTATTCATCCCACTGGGCTATGACTGGCTATGAGGATGTACACTAGAGAAATAGCAAGGATGCTGTACAAAGAAACGTTTACCGGTAACTAAACCGGCAAATAGTAGTAATAGTAGTGCCTTGAATCAACCTTCATTAAAATAATCTCTACAGTCGTCTCCTATAACTACACGCAAATGGTTACAGCACAAAGTTTTAACTATTTAGCACTAAGTCTGGACCAAATAGTTTAAGAGCCACAATTTAATTAAGAGCGTGTGCTAAGTACTTGTGGTCTTTTAAAGCTGCGCTAAGAAGTTGTTTGACCACGTCCATGCAACTTTAAAGATAATATCATGTGAATAGAGGTCTTTAAGATTTCATGTAAGACTTAGTGTAGAAAAGTAGTGATAATGAAAATTGTTTGGAAAACTAACCTTAGCTTTTGATACTATAATTGATAATATCAATTTGTCAGAATATATTATATAGGTATATTTTAAAGGAAAATGAACTAAGCTCTTTGTAAGTTGTTGTTTAAGTTGTTGAAAAAGTATTGTTCCGATTATTTAACTTATTTAAACTTTATTATATATGATCAGAATTTTTTAAACTAAAAGGAAACGCAGCTGTTGTACCATATATTTTGGCCCACGTCTTCTTTTTATTTCTCAACTTTTACGCTAAAACTTCAAGTACATACTTTTTAAATGCTTTTAAAAGTATACAAGAAGATGCCAACAATATTTAACGTAGCTTTACAGAAATTTCAAGAGGTAACTTCCAAATGTTACAAATATATTTTTAATCCTAGCTCTTTACTCTACACACTTTAGCTGATAAGATCAACATTTATGTAAGTTACTCTTCCACGCAAAAATTACGGGACGGATTGTGATGAAATTCGGTACATAGATAGACTATCACTTGGATTATCAGCATTCTTTTAGTTCTGGGTTTTTTTACGCGGACGATATAATGGCTATAAACTAGTATTATGAATGAAAAGGTTTGTCTGGGGGGACAAATTGGTAGATAGATAGTTGCACATTAAGAGTTTACAAGTATCACACAAAATACATTTTAACCCAGTAAATCTTTCGCGGACGAAGTCACAAACAGAAACTAGTGTAATATAAAACTACATTTTTCGTCGCAGAGTTAGCTATTCCGTCTGCTTTTCAACGTTGTGTCAATATTTTATTATTAAAAGTGCCGATGTTATGTGCGAAATGTAAAAGTCAACTCGGTATTTGTAGCTGATATTGAAATATTGAATGTAAAACTCGGTGGGAAGCTTATATTTTTTGGTTATAAAAGTGGTACACTAAAAGCAAATAAATTGAAACGTTTTTATATACATTTGGGAGTATTCGCTAGTTATTTGTATTTTTAATATTATTTCTCATTTTTTTACTGTTTCTGCTTTTTGGGGATTTTGCGCACATTTTAAAAGCTTTCAAAATAGTTTCACTTTCTGGGAAGAATATGAGTCCGAGTTTTTCATTACCAAACATCTATAAGAAGAACAAATTTGAAGATTTCGCTGAAAAGAAAGAACGGAACAAAATATCTATTATGTAAAAAAAGATTTTAAGTGACCAATCTATAACAGAATCGAGATTGGGATCGCTATAACTTTTCATAAATCAATAACATAACAGTTGTTCACCCTTTTTATAAGTAAGTACCTATGGTTTTGAACTAATATCCTGATATACAAATATTCAATTACCCAATTTACCAAGCGCATTAAATTTGCAATACAGTATCGATATTGCAAAGATATACGGCCTGTTTTCACGGTACCCTCACAGGGGTTTGCTTTGCCCGTTCAGCCGATAAATTGGCCACAGTATGATCATAATTGAAATAGCTAGTTAGCTGTATTCCGATATCCTTTGATTAATTTTGTTGTGATTTGTGTATGAAAATTCACGTGGTGTAGTTTGATGGTGATTTTGATCGGAAATTGTGATGCGATTATATTTTAAAGATAGAGTGCTTGTTATTTTGTACTTTGAATACAAAATTTATTTATTTATTTGGCTGCTTTTTTAATCAATGGGGTGTTAAGTTTTATCTTGCATAATGCGTTTTTGCTGTGTTTTTTGTGTACCTGTACCTACGTACATTTATTCATACCTTAATTAAATCATATCATCCTTTTTCTCATACAGTTAGGCACTCTATGTTTGTTTAACGGTTTTCAAGAACATCACAGATATCTATATTGCCAAAGAATAACTTCGTACACTAAAATTGTAATGAACTAAGACATTTACCATGTTTTATTTAAGCTACAAAAATACTTTACTTTTTTGCTATAGAACCGAAACATCTCATACAAAAATCAATACTCCCTTTTCACTATAATTAAAACCCACTTTCCTTACAAACGCTGCAGTAACATTTGATGATGATCATAAGACACAAAGGTTCTATTCCGTGAGATGATAACATCTTCTGCGATTCCTACGATGTGATTACGGGAACTTAATGAAACCGTTTGCTTCACTTTATAGGGTATCTTGTACACGGCTATAGGGCAAATGTTGCCACTCGCTTTTATGGTATCATGGCAATATTGAGCTGTTAAAAGATTTTTCTTGGAATTTTCCGTGCATCTGTATTCGTTTAACGATTTTAAACTCTCGCGACTTGTACACATAATATTATAATGTAACGAGTCTTAAATGCGATTAAAAACTAAAAGCCTTATTTGTTATACCTTATTTGTTTACCCGACGTTTCAATCGATTTGCATCGACCGTGGTCATGGACTGTCAATCTGTGTATGACTGTATGACATGTTATTATCAATGGCTGTATCCATCTATCGCAGATAATTCAGATAGCATCAGATATAGGAGGATTTGCGTCGAAGAAACATCTTCGTTAAAAAATTCTATGCTTGATTCATCATTACATACGATATGTCTCACTTGTACTTACATCTAAATTCTTCAACCAGAAGCTTCTGTTTTGTATACAGCAGCAGGCACTAGTATCCAGATTACATGCAATTACCATTGTTAGCGGCGAAACGTTAGAGTATTTCGTACAGCGTTGCCTGCACCTTCTGTAACAGATGTTATGCATACATTGAGTAAAAGTAGGTATTTACATTTTCGATAGATTATGAATCAATTTTGATAATAATTCGGCATGAAGATGGTTGAATGCTTATGTCAAACATTGAAATACTTTTTTTTTCAAAAACACCACAGCAAATAAAATAAAACTAAACATATTATACGAGTAGAACTGCGTGAGTAAGCTAGTTTTCACACAAAACAAATCACGAAGGAACTGGCCGTATCGCGCAATCTGCGCTAGTCTCCTCGACGTTAATTAGAGTTGGCGGGTCGCTCGATCTATGCCCGGGCACGTAATCTATACCCTCGTGGACTGCACTTTGTAATTATTCAACCTTTAACACTGAAGCTTGGAAGTGTGAAGGTATTACACGAACTAATCGTATTTTATGGTACGATTGTTTAATGTTCTCCCTTTTTATACGCTTTTGTATTGATTTTTTCTTGTAGGCTTGTTTTTGTATCGATGTGGATGTTGATCATATTATCGAATCAAGTACATCTACTTTTTACTTAATGATAGTGCGATATATTAGAATATGAGAAACTCCAAGGTACGACGTACAATTGCGAACTTTTCAAACGAAAATAGAGAATCCCAATAGCATTGTTCCTGAGTCAGTGATCGAACCTAAGAACCTGAGATCTGCAGTTGCATATATATATATAAACCCACTGACAACACGCGCACGGTATTCGTGTCAAACACTATACTAATTATTACTAATAGACATCTCAAATCTTATAGCAAAATGATTGACCACAGATGTCATTGAACTCTATCCACAATAAAGAATTAATCTCAAATATCTCTAACAAAAAGTAAGTATTTAAACAAATAAAACTTACACTTCATTAAACTGTGTTTATATTAAAACTAAGTTTTTCATCGTTTAATATTTGTTTAGGCTTTTGCACTTTAACGATGCTTTTAATGAAAAATTGTACGGTTCAGTTGACTTGAGGTTTGAGCCGCGTATTAATAGTCTAGGCCAATGACTTTAGATAGGTGCTGAGATTTTTTAAAGCTTTGTTTATTTCTTTACAGAGGTCAAAAGAATATTTATTACTACGTAATCTATTCTATCATATAGACTGCCTCCGTGGCGCAGTGGTGAAGGTCACCACGCTACGTCCTTTACGTCGGGAGGTCGTGGGTTCGATTTCCACACGGAACAATTATTTGTGCGATCCACAGATAAATATTGTTTCGGGTCTGGTGGTACTTTGTGTCCGTTGCAAGAGCAAAGAAAGAAAAGGTAACTCCGAAATCTATAAAATCGCAGATAATTACATTGCTACATAGTCAAAGCAAAGAACCGATGTTTAGCGATAAGTGAGATTTGCCAAGTAATTATGTAACTGAACGCTTTACGCTTGAGCATGCGTATATAACGCATGCTCAAGCGCAATTTTTAACAGTCGGTATTATCGAGTGTCGAGAGTTTGACATATAAAATGTATTATAAAAAATTGTTCCCACGGCACTCGCAAGGGGCTCATACTTTTTTTTATGACAACTCCCGCACTAAGAACTTCTCTTGCGTCGCGGGGACTTTTACAAACATACAAACAACGGACACGAAGCACAATCAGTCCCGAAACAATTATTTGTGGATCGCACGAATAATTACTCCTTAGTCAATAATATTATTATGTCCTTAGTCAGCTTGTTATCGATAGTCAATAATAACGCTACTAGTTTACATCGTAATTCCATTGTACACCGTTATTAATAAACATCGCAAATAAAAGTTTAAAAAATGGCTCGCTATCAAACAAGTACTCGTATAAAGGTGAATGAAATGTATCTAAACTCATGAACCGTGAATATTGTCTGAAGGTTAAGGCTTTCCCATTCATAAATTATTTAAGAATAAGTAGCTTATGTTATTATGTTACTAAATAATGTATGAAAAGAGTATACGTTATCGAATTCGTATAGTAATTTACATTAAATTTTAATGAGGGTTTAGTTAGAAGTGAAACTAATTACTTCTTGAAATAAATCTGTAACAATCAAAATATTAACGATCATAGCATAGGGGTTCAGGATGAATGCTAAAGTTTTTATTGATATTTATTTATTTCTATCAAATGTATTTATACCTACTCGTATTTATGGCAAACAATGGCGTCCATGTTGTCATAGAAGTCTAGGCAAAATATAAGGCAAAAAGTAAATAAAGCTATATCATCTATTTATTGGATCTTTATAATTTATTTATATACTTTAAACAGGGTAGCCAATTACTATATTCCAAAATCCATCGACACGAAAAAAAAGATCAAGAAATCTGCCGTCAGACGTGAGGCTTCGAAATGCATATTGATATAAATTACTAGAATTTACTCACATACTGTTAAATATTGTTAAATATAATTGATTGTCATGTACCTTGCATCAGTTGTTTTTCTATCAAAACAGAAATAACACTGCGACTCTTGTTTATTATAAAAGATACAAACTTAAACGAACTACCGCAATCAACGTTCAAAAACAACTACTTCTTTATCCACAAACAAAAAATATTTTCCATTAAAACTTAAAACTCAACGTGACTTACAAACCAGTGCTAGGGTTTCTTCATTGAAACTAATCAAGTCTTATAAAAAGTGCATCATAACTTTATAACTAGAGTAAGTTGAAGGGGTCAGGTTTTACGAGTTGCCTGTTTCAAAGTAGATACTTTCAAAGAACTCAAGTTTCAAGTAGTTGTGTTTATATTGTAAGAGCTTGAGGTAACTGGGAGAGATTATAAAGTGTAGCGAAAATATTTATTAAAAATTATAAAAGAAGTTCAATGTTTGGTCTGTCTGTCCCTGATAAATACAAAAACTACTGAATTGAGTTTGTGTAGTTTTCGAAACTAGATAGTGCTTTAAAAGAAAGTTTTTAATGTGTCCTAAATTTTAGCTCGTATTGCTTACCATTTCAGCGCAGAAAAGTTGTTGCGCCGAAACTTCAATTCATGACGTTAATCATAAGCACATTAGTAAAATTATAATGATGAGAATTCTCTTACCCGCCAGTGGACTCAAGGCCTAACTCCCTCACTTGGAAGAAGACCCATGCCTAGCAGTCACAAGTAAAAAAAATGTGATGATGTTGTCAATGGTATTGAAAAATATACATAAAATAATGAGTCAATTTTTTTTCCGTTTTTGTAACATTTGTACTCTGCTCCTATTGGTTGTAGCGTGATGATACATAACCTATAGCCTTTCTTAATAAATGGGCTATCTTACGCTGAAATAATTTTTGAAATCGGACCAGTAGTTTCTGAGATTAGCGCGTTCAACCGAACAAACAAACTCTTCAGGTTTATAATATTAGTATAGATAAATATTTACTCAACTAAAACCAGTAAGTACCTATGGAAAAGTGATGTTGCTTTTACAATATTCCTTATAGATTTTACATGCTACAAACTTTGCGAGTAAGCTGCATGTTTATAGTTAATACTATGTTTTCTATGCAACATGTACTAACAGATTTAGATGAAGTTCTCTAGTTCTTTACAGTTAAAAAGATTCTAAGGACTTTTTCACACAATGCGTACAATAAGTATACACACAATTTCCGAAGAATTTTCATGGCGTATTCGTTCTAAGTCAAACAGTCAAATGCAAAACGCGATCGTCAACTGTTTGCAATAAAAAAATATGGGAACTTAGAAAAAAATTTAAGTGTGGGTTGTATATACGCAAATATCATAGTCATTTCGAATTAAATTCACAGCTATATTGAGTAAAACAGGGTAATTACAGATCACAATGTGTACAAAGTACCAGAGTACATAACGATATCTTTCGTATCAATGTTTTAGTTAAATATGAATCTCTTATAACCAATAAAGCACGCAAAAATGCAATGTCGTCACAATATTTAACAACATTCTACCCAAACAACATTATAAATCTTTCCTTTTAAATACACTCAGCACGAATAACCCCTTACCTCAAAAAAGACGCTTTTAGCTCTACAGTCTAAAAGTATAGTTTTTTTGGGTACCAACAAACAGCTTTCCGATTCCCTTTACCACTGGATTAAATAAGAAGCTGTCTGTTTGATGAGAGAACGGTTTCCAAGCTTGATTGCAATCGAAGCGTGGCCAGTGTCCGACATCTGCGCTCGATGGCTTTTCTACAAGTACTTAATATGATTAACTGTGAGGCCTCTAGAACAGCGATTTGTATTATATTTATGAATATGTTTTTAAAAGTACCTAATTGATTCACATAGTTCAGTAGTTTTCTGTTAATAAAAATGATATTTCATATTTTCAAAACAAAAAGTACTCTTCGTAGAATAATTATAGAATTTGTGGTACCAAAAAATATATTTATAATTGGCAATAACTTTGTTTATGGTTGAATATTAACTGTTAGTGATTTTTTTTATCAAAAACTGAAAAGTTGAAGTTTACCTTATTATTCTGTCCAGTTTGTTCCAATAATCTACAACGCTAAGTATATAAGCACTAGCAAAGATTATAATCTATTACGCCGTCCTGCTTAACACTCAAACTCCCATATTTAGGGGCCAAAACCTTGGACCAGTCCAAATTGGGTCAATTACTTTTTGTCGTATCCTTAGTCTAAGATTATACTACTTCAATATCAACTACGTACTTACCTACATCTGGATTTCAGTTGCTAGGCACGCAGATCGATAATACTACTTACAATACAATGAAATTTCAACTTTGAGTCTTGTAAGTACAGTTTATTTTTCTCTGTGGGAGGCTCTTGAGAAAAACAATGTCTCAGATGCTTATCTGCTTCGTAAATCCTAAGAGTAGACTGGAATGGGTTATTATAGTGCCTGAAGGCGATGGCTTGGAACCTATAGCGGAGTGTATGCTAATACAATGTTTAGAAGACACAGATTGTAACCGAGTTGATCTTTTAAGATGATGTGACAATAAGAAGTATGCAGCGTTGTTGCAAGAGTATATCACACCTCAAATTATACATAATATATTAAAGGCTCTTTTACCAAAGAGTTAGACAGAGGGCAAATAACGCCACTTGGTAGGATTTTTACTAACTTCTCTCGATTCATTCACATCCATACAGGACCGCTAGTTACGAGTGCTACACACCAGAGCTTTTTGGAAAAGCTACTTCTCCATGTATTTTATATTTATCAGAGTATGAGATGGGGCCATCAAAAACTACAACATATTTTCTTCGTACTTCGGGGGGCACTAAAATAATCGTCCCTGTTGCTGTCAACCTAGACGTTAAACCATGTATCAGGCCTTTATGTGACTTGAAGAACTTTATGGGTGATCACTAACTATACAATGAATTATTACTGGTTTAATTGGTAGATGTTATGATATTTTGATTTGATTTTTGATGACTATCAATTTTATTTTATTTAAATCGTATATCATGAAGATCTAAATCAAGATCTATTTCCTGTAACTTGTTGTAGGTAATCCAATCCAAAAGCTATTTGCTAAATGTCAGTGAAGCCATTCGAAGCCATCAGGCATTTCTGTCTGAGTTTGCAACTTGAATGATTTCATACGTAGCAATGGATTGCAGCGTTTCTGCGAAGGTGAAATCTTGTAGGCTTTTAGTTAAGTCTTGCATGCGGTATTATCACGCTTTCAGGAAGTGAATAGAAACACTTCACACAGCCAAAAGCACGAATATTTATAAATCTATACATATTTTTTTAGGCCAAAAATCTTTTTTCCACGCATTGCAATCAGCGCATATAGCTGCAAACAGTACTATAGACTAACGAGTGGTTGAAATTTAGAAGTCACTTGAAGAAAAATCGTTCTTACTAAGTACTCTAGGCGCGCTGATAAGATTTTCAGAAAAAAAAAATCTCAATGACAAGCCGGTTGTCGGTAGAAGACAGTAGTAGAGAATCGAGCTACTAACTAACTGACAAAGTGAGAAATCAGCAACATTGTCATACCGGTCATACCGTCAATAATTTGTAAGGCAAACGCATTCATATTTGAAGTACACACAGGCGATACTAAACGGGTTAACATTGTAACGCGAACGGCTCATAAAACCTCTTAACCACCGCGTTGTAGGTGAATAAATAAAATTTCTCGCTGCTTAGTTACTTTTGTATACAGACATTGAGTTTATACAACCTGTCGCGCAACAAGTTGGGTTAGAATACAAAATCTAGTATGCGACAATTTTTTTTAACGCGAATGTTTGTATAATTGTAATTTTTTTTAAAACTACTCAATTTACTGCAAGGATACTTTTTTCCTATAAGATTATTCTTAATAGTGGCCCAGAGTTTGGTGACGTACCCGGTATATTAAAAGACTCTCGCTCCCCTTTTACCTGGAACTGAAATCGGATACGGAGCACTGGAAGTGTATTCCATACCTACACCTCTGCCTACCGTTTCGGATTTTTCGTACGTGGTGTTATTTATATCTAGCAATTATAAAATATAAACAGAAATCGATATAAGAAACAAATTAAGAAAAGTTACCGGCTTTCCAAACTTGCTGTCAATATGCCTCTTACCCAAAGGAGTTCATGCGATTTTATAGCGTGTCCCTGAAGGCCTATACATCCTCCAGTTGCCGCCTTGAAGACATCTTTATGGTGTTAGCGAATGAGCATATTTCTTACGAGCTGATGTTGCGACTTTCGAAAACATTTATTTTTTGGATTTACATATTGTAAAGGTGACAGTGTTTTGCTATTTAATCCCTAGGTAAGAGTTGTAGTGATGTTGGAAATGACATTTGAATCCAACTTGCTCAGGAAGATACAAAGTTGATTCGTTCAACAAAAAAAAGTTTGAATTTTTTAAGGACCACGCTAGCGATAGCAATATAAAAAGGATGGAGCCTTTCTTGATTGAAGATCCATCACGCTGACCAGATATGTCAACTCAAAATGTCTTTATTTGCATTTGTAGCAAGTGATACTGAGCTAATTTAAGTAAAGACGTTTTGTGATATCATGAGCCGGGTTCACAACAAATCGGTCATGGATCGGTGATCCCGTGATTGGTGAACACATCTTAGAGTCGGTGGCACCTCTTCACCAGCCGCTCCCGAGCACGATCGAGCCGCGCGCGTTCGCAGAACGTTGGATTGTTTAATGCAGATCCAGCTATAGGTAGGTATATTGCTTAAGATTTTGACAGTCAACCACTGGCTTGAAAGGACCGAATGATCCCCGGTATATCAAAGATTAAAAGATAAAATGCTTTGATTATTTTTTGTACGTCTGTCAGATTTAAGTGTTTTCAGACATGATGAAAACCGCAAGCAATCAAATGTGAATTTTACTTGACTTTTCATCTACAATAAAAGTAAATACAGTAAAATCGTTTGTGGCGATAGTATTTCAGACTGACTAGTTATCAGAAAATATAATTCAGCAGACCAAGCTCAAATCTATTTGTGAACGGCAAAATAATGATCTTTCAAAAACCTGTGACGGATTGATTACATTAAATGAGTACTATTTCGCTGAGTATTATTTTCTATTGTTGATTTCTGATATTATTTTGGTTTAATGTATTATTTCTCT
This sequence comes from Anticarsia gemmatalis, assembly GCF_050436995.1. Classification (NCBI taxonomy): domain Eukaryota; kingdom Metazoa; phylum Arthropoda; class Insecta; order Lepidoptera; family Erebidae; genus Anticarsia; species Anticarsia gemmatalis. The sequence continues at coordinate 6,543,158 of NC_134768.1, read as the reverse complement.
AAAAGTAATAAACATAAGCTTTTGCTTACGACTTTGAACGCTAAGTCTTTAGAAAAGATATAATTTATCTTTTAACAGTCTCATAATCACATTATCGTGGTATCCCCCCATTAATTTTGTTATTATTTATTTAATATAATATGCCTTTGAATCACTAAATCACGGGATTGGCAGAGACCAAAGAAGAAGACATGATAAAATTTGAAGCATACCTATTATTTTATTCGAACCACGCTGGCAAAGTGCGGGTTGGGGATTTTGCATGCCCTCAAGATGTATTAAAACGATTTAAAGTACCTATGTAACATTTCATCCCGATGTTTTCCTTCCCCATTAGATAGAACAAGTGATAAATATTTCTGATAGACACATAGCTTAGAAAAGTCATTGGTGTGTTTTGTCGAGTTCAAACCATCGACTATTTTTGTGAGAAGAGTCAACTTATACCACGCGGCTGTCACCTTCTTCAGGTATATATATCGAAACATATAGCTACTTGATCAGTGTTCACATACACGACCAACAACTTAATGCACTAAGCGACACTAAACTCAAATACCTTGAACTATTTAGTTCTAAACCACCTCCCAATTAACTAACCCTGCGTTAGTTAAGTACAAAGTACTAAAGTACCAACTATAATCCCGTACCCAGTTATTCAATGTAACGTGGCCAAACTTACTAGAGAGATTCTATAGCCCAACAACTTGGTAGAGAGCTAAAGTATACCGGGAGCGCGGATGCAGTCATCCGGTATTCAACATTAAGAATTTAAAACGTCATTACTGTCTCCCACTGACTCCATAATCATAATTATTTTTTTATCCGGCAATCATTTTCATATTAATTGATAGTTAAAACAATTAGATCTAAACGTTTTCATTTGACTGCCAAAAGGTACTGCCAACCCCCGGTTTCTGAGTACATTTTGCTGTAGTTTATCTATTCAATAGCGTTTTTTCATATGAGTTTAAACGCTATTGAATAGATAAACTACTGCTAAATGTACCTCAGAAACCGGGGGTAAGTGATTCTCTACTCTAGGTACTACAGAGTATAGAGTTTGACATTTAAAATTTACTGCGAAAATAGTTTCTACGGCGTCCGTTGGAGATGCTTATCAGATTGTCATACGAAATCGCTCGTTACTTAGCCGGTTATCGATAGTTGATTCTAGTAGAGAATCGCGCAACTGATTGAAAGACACCTCTTAATATAATACGACTCGATTGTTAATCACGATTATTTTCTTTCATATACATCGTTCATTACAACGCTCGACTCCATTGTTAATCTTTTTTTTCTCCAGATATATCATTTCCACGCTCTCAACTCAGTTGTTAGGCTATAATTAAAACTATTCGACAACTGTGTAATGCAGTGCATTTTGATGTTCGCGAGCGTACTCTAGCGGTTACGTATAAGTGATTATGTTAGTGAGAGTACTAATGTGTGAATAACTTTGTAGAATGTGTGAATTCATTTAATGGGATCCTTTTTAAGCTTTGCATATTTTCTAGCTCAGTTGCATGCACCATTGGGAAACCGTGTTCAAAACACGTCGTCATTAATAAACTATTTTATTACCATAGGAATTTATTAAATATATTTATTTAATTTTAGGCGCTCGTGGCTAGTGGCACTCACCGGTCGGTTATCGATCAGTGGGTTAAGCAACCTTGGCGCGGACATTCCATAGATGGGTGGCCACATAGTGGTATTTGAACTGAGCGTCTCCGTGCTTCGGAGGGCACGTAAAAAGTCGGCCCCGGTTGTTATCAATAAGATAACAGTCGTTTAGCCATGTCAAAGGCCTCTCGGGCGGCTTGAACAACTTTGACACTAGATTGACCACTGACCATACGACGAATAATAAATATAGGAATATTGAAGTTTTAAAGTACAAAGACGCACCAGTGATAGATTCTTACATCAGTTAATTTGCATTATTTAATGCAAGAGAAGATTTCACGACTTGCTGTGCATAATCTTGGCAAGATGATTACTTAAAGCACTCAATCAACAGTAAAGTGAATCTTATAATCGCTGTATAACTAATCAGAGTATACGACTCGTTTATAACTGACTCATAGAAGTTAGTTAAAGTAAGAAAGTTAGGCATTCTAACTCGATTATGTAAGTTTTCCGTCGGCATCCATAAAAACGATGCAATGTACATTTTGCTTGTATTGAAAAATAGCAGCACTTTTCTAAGTGTGACAAACATTTTACAAAAACGACTTTACAATTGTTACAAAGTGCAAACATCTAAGTATATTAGTAACATTGTTTGAATGTCAGCTGCCATCAATAACATAGTAATAAAAGTTGTTGAACAGCGTGCTACAGCGAACATTGTGTTCAAACACGCTCGCGATCCATTTATCGAATACGTGACAAATTACTTTCTTAAAGAATAATAAAAAAAGATTAAGAAACTTCCAGTGGAAAAAAATACTTGGGATTTTAAGGCTATGTATAAAGTAAGATATTATTTAAATACAACAGTCTATAGTCTTATCTGCACTGCTATAGTCTTACAACTTAGGCTAACCTTGTATGCAAGATTCACAGCTAGCGGAGGTATACTGAATTCGAAATTTAAAACATTAGTAACCTGCAGGCTCATGCAGTCGACGTAGGCCTGTTTGATACATAAGTTTTTTTCGGAAATACCTTCAACTACTAACCATAATCTAGATTCTAGATAAATCGAATATGCCAAAGCTCACTACTTAATTCTATAGATATTGTAACAAAATAATCGGTTAGTTTATAAAATGGAATTGTATATTTTTTTTCATATATTTGATGTCATTTATCTATCGCATAGGTAAACTTAAACTTAATCTGTAAGCTATGAAACTTATGCCATATTTATTGCCTCGAAATGGTTGGTATGCGTGGATTTTTTTTTATATAGCAGTTTATGTCTGAAAAAAGCAGAAATATTATTAACATAGTCCTGCCATACCAAATTTTATTTAAATCCGTTAAGCTGTTTAGTCGTTAAAGCCTTAAAGCCTGACAGATAGACAAACAAACCATGGTACTGCATTTACACATTTAAATATTTGTAGATGTTATGAATGTGAATGAAGCAAAAAGAAGCTTGTAAGGAACGTAGCAAGTGGCGTTCTCTGATCTCTGCTTACCTCCATAGGAAAAGGTACATACTCCATCAGCATCCTAGCATTTCTTCCAACTATGTTGGAGTCGGCTTCGGATGCAGCAGAATACCAATATTTTGCATTAACAACTGCCGATCGGATCTCCACAACTACAATCAGTGATTTTCGAAAATTACAGCTCAGACTCACAATTCAACGAGGAGCGTTGCGAAACTCGGTAAATTGTGAGTGTGTGTGTTGTGTAAAATATGGTCACCCATCCACAGAACACGAGCTCCACGTGATTGCTTAAATGTATATACGTAAGTATTTGTGGATAAATAGTAAAAATAACTTACATTAAATATCTGTAGTAAGATATTCTGCAATCTAAACAATTTCAATTTAAGAGAACATTCTTCCTGGTTAAATATTTAGCCGTTATTGTCTGAAAATTGTTTGCTGGTTTTACTCAAATTATTTCCATTATTGTTTCCTTGTTTCAGCGCTATTACTGGCTTCCCACTGAATATTAAGATACGCAAAAAATGGATGAATAATTTGCGTTTTTTATTGTACAGGAAATTCTTGAGAAAAAAATAGAAGTCTTAATAAAATTAATGAACTTCCGAATAAATATCTTAACGGAACTTATCACTGAGAATATTTTTGTAAGAGTCTTTTGCAAAATTTCTATTTCTCTAATTTTATTCAAATATCTACATTTTTTAAATACTTATTTGAATGAGATATGCAAAAACATAGTTATTTGAATAAGATATGCAAATCCAGATGCACTTCTATCGACCATCGACAAACGACTAACTATCAACTTTTTTAATGAAAAAAAGGAATCAGCGCCCCTGGTGGACTTTACTAGAACTATTTTCTTCTTATCATTTCAAACGTCAAACGCTCGCTCGATATTACCGACTGCAGAAAATCGCAACTAACTCAATTGTTTTGAGTGTTTGTGTAACAGTTAACCGTAGAGTATATAATAGTTACTACAAACCTGTTGTTAGTGAGTTCGTATTAAAAGAAATTCCAGTAAAGCACATTAAATCTCAGCTTTGGTTTAAGCAACTACCTTTATTACGTTCCTACTTGCACCTTGCCAAAACACGGGTGCATGAAAATTAAAATTGTACCACAAATGTAATGAACACGCGAAATGAGATCCCGCACGCAATTGGCAAAATTAGGCCTTGTTTGTTTAAACAACGCCTTACAACCTTATTCTTAATACAATAGAGTCGAAATTCGATTGGCACAACAATACGGGAGTTATAAATTTTGATTGGGTTAGATACAGTGCGAAAGATAATAACGCTACGAAATAATGTGGGGTTGTTTTCGGAATATTAATGAAAATTACCTTAGGTAAAGATGTTTTTGCTGGAAAAGGATTTTTGGGGAACTAAAATGCTATTTAGACGTGCGAAAACGTACCAGACACCTATTTGCACGAAACCGCAACATTACCTGAAAGAAACTCGGTCTGACGACGGGAGTGTATAATGTAGCTACAATATGAGAAGTTTCGGAGAACAAAAAGGGGACAATGCAAGTATATTATGAAGAAAATGATGGTGGTACAATATTTAATTCGGTTTTCAGATTAGATTTAGATATTTTATGAACTTTATTTTTTTTTGTTTGACCATATTGAAGTCAAGCAAGCTGATTCAGCTTAACTGCGTTTTTTTACTGGTATGCAAAATTCGTCACTTAAAAAAATATTTACTGCTTAACTTAACTGCTTAAAAAAAATGACATAAACACCACCAAACAAAGCAACCAATTGATTGCAAAACTTATAGTAATATAATTGAATTGATTGCAAAATAGTCTTCTACAAATAAATCAATAGCAAACTATTCAAAGACTACATTACGAACCAACGAAACGAGAAAGAACGGCAAGAGGCTTTAGAATATAAAACTCCTGCCTGCATTCTGAATACGTGCACTTCAAGACTAATTGGTTGAAAAATACTGCTTCAATCCCTTTCCGTGAACCGGTTTATCGCCAATCTTTATCACCTAGTTTCAATATAAAACTGTATAATTATGAAAGTAGAATAAATTTAACCCCTTAAAGTCCCACTGCTGTCTTATCGAAATAAAGGAGGGTTTAGGCCTTGAATCTACTATGCTGGTCAAGTGTGAGTTGGGGACTTTAAAGAACTGTTAGGCATGCAAGGTTGCACCACAATGTTTTCCTTCACCGTTGAAGCAAGCGATAATTATCTCTAATACACACGTAACTTCGAAAAGACATGTTGTGTTGCCTCGGGTACGAATTCTCGACCACTGGTGTGGAAGGCACAATTTAAAAACCACTTGGCTATGCACTGCTAAAAAAAGAAACACTTTCAAAAATCCATCACAATTTACGTTTCGTTCCCCTACGTTTTTTTCCTCTCAATTTTTAATAATGAACGAAAAATACAATTATTTGATATACGGTGTAAAAATATACAGGCCAGTAGTCCGATAATTGCCTTGCTCAAGGGCAGAGCAACCCCTGCCCATAATTTAATGTGATTTATTTTAGGGGCGGACATTTTTTTTTCTAAAATTACACACATTGAGCTCTCAGCCTATTTCGGCCTGAAATTGGACGGCAGACGGTTTTAACTAGGCTGAATAAGAGATTTGTTTTTGTTTGGCATTTGGCAGTGAAAAATTGAGGCGTCTGGTAGGATTTTGGGTCTAATCTGAGTGTATTAGGGACGTACTAGAATATAGTGAAGGCTGATTCTATTTTACTACGATCAGATTTACGATACTGGCAAGAAAAAAGCTTGTGATTTACAAAACTGATCTTGAGGTACCAATAATTAAAATGATAACTACTAAAAACTTTAACTAGAGCGCAGTTTTCTACACTCTATACTATGTTCTACCAAGCATTTGACAATTAGACTCAGAATTCATCAAAATTAGTACTCTTTAAATCCGCTAGGGGCGCTGATCATTTTTGCACAAAAAATTCTATTACATAGTAAGCTCACCAGTGATAGATACGCTCCCTTGTTATATGAATAACAACAAAAAACATCAAAATATATACAACCTCCTAGCCACAAGTTTAATTCTCTAAACATAATTCAACAAACATTATACGTCTTAACACTGGAACTAAGCACACGCGACTATCTAAACTAACTTGACTAAGTTACGTCCACTATTTGAAACTGTAAGCTCTACAGTTACTTAGCCTTCAACTACGCAAGCCATTCTATACCTCTGAAGCCGTATTTACTGTTCTATACGATCTCGAACGTTGAAACTGCGCTAAGAACTTTGAATTATCGGTCTTTATCTTGAAAGTTTACGAAAATGTTTTTCGATTGAATTTTTGATCGACTCTCTTTCTACCTCTCTCTCTCTTTCTCTCTCTCTCTTCCAAGCTATGAATCCCATATGGTAGTGGGGTTAGCCTTCAATTTTAGATCGCCTCTATTAGTCAATATCGGATGGGTGTCTAGCCATGCCAGATTAGGCTGCCAATTTCTATAATACTTTACGATGTTTTCTTTTCAATTCTTGCCTAAATTACGTACCGTACCCTTTAAGAGACTCAAGACCCGTTTGCCTATCGTATATTTTCTGCCAGTTACTAATTTCTACAATAAAAAACTTGTTTCTCTTCTATTAATAGATTTTTAGAGGCGTAACGATTTAGATTATTACCTTATATTGCACAAGTTGAATAACTTTGACTCTAGGTTGACCAATAACCATACAATAAGAAGAAGAATAAGAATGTAACAAAAGAACATAGTTTTAAATCCAATAATGTCTGAGAGGAAAACAGATATTTAGGTCAGCGTCTACACGTTAATAGTTTCGTACGGTTACCGATCGTAGCAACTAACCTATCTTTGATGTGGTCAGCCCAATGGCGATTAGCCGTTTAGTGAAATTTGAGCTAAGGCGCTTAGTTTCGACCACAAATACGGCCGCAACGGACTGGGGAAGATTATGTTTAGAATTTAATACGCCTTTATCCCTTTATATATATACCTACGCCTTTATCCCTTTATATAAAACATTTATCAGACGAATTAGAATTGTTTCGAGCTTAGTAAAAAAATTTCTGTAGATATAATATTTTAAAGTTAAACGTAAGTGTTTCTTATAATTTTGTTTATAGACGAAAAACGGTGCTTATACTACTGCCTCTTTGCAGTATGTAGTGAATGCTATGCGAAGGTCTCAAATTTTAATTCCGGGTCGAGTCAAAAGGTTGCTTCAGAGGTTTTCTGACGAGATATTCTTAATGTTAGCCCGAAGTTAAATAGTTCACCTTCGTGTCTCGGAGAGCACTCACGGTCCTGTGCCTGACGTCACATTGGTCGTGTCGGTTATCTGTCCCACCGGGCTATGGGAGTGAGAGAAAAGAGAGTGTACTAGACCGCACGTGGACATTTTAAACATAGTACTGCTTCGTTGACTAGTTTCTATTAAATGGGCCACCGTAGCTCGATATCGGCTAGGAGGATATTACTGCAACCCAAATGATAAATAAAATTACGATTCCCATTTTCAATTGATATGGAAAATAGATGTATTTTGAACACAATATGTAAAGTACTACAAAGCAACTTGCACACACTCTTCATCTATCAAATTACAAAATAATCCAAAATATTTGTCTAAAACATCAACTGACATCAAAAACCGATGATTTATTAACCCCAAGTCCGTCGCACCGCTGAACGGTTCAAATATAACCCTAAAACTAATCAAAGTTTGCCAATTAATTAACGTTTTATCGCCATAGCATCGAGACGGAGTTTGATTGATTTAATTATAATATAAAAGTTACCTTGAGTTGTGAAGTCTTGGCTTACCTGTTTGGCAGTTATTAATTTGTAATTTTATGCTTTTATACACAGGGCTAGGCAGAGATCTATTCTTCTTAAGTTGATGACTACATACCTAAGGTGTTTTATTTAAAGGTTACTAGGCGTTCGTATTATTTTTAAGTTTTTATTTGTGCCAAGATACATTTTTTTAAGTTTGGTAGATACATTATCTCATTGGTTTGGTATGTGTTACCCTTTTTGTGGATATCGATTATCAAGTGTTTAGTGAAATTCGAGCCGTTATTGAATACGTTCTAAACCACTGGAGTTTCTGAGTTTACCTGAACTTCTAGGTCCTCTACCGACTTTACCTAAACTTTGGGTACAGGGCAAACTCTAAATATTTATTTATTTATTTCGGTTTACCAACAGATATACCAGTTATACACAAAAGGGAGCACATAATATATTTTAACCTTAAATAGCATGCATACGTACATAAAATCACGCTTTAAGCATATAAGCAAAGATCAAAGATTCCTTTCTTTCTAAAAAGAAAAATAATTCAATATCTTATTACCGGGGAATCGAACGCCAATTCTCCAGTGCCACAGAGGCAGTTAACAGATTTTAATCACAGTAAATAATGGAGGGAATTAATCACGTCGGCATTATCGAGGAGAACGAAGGAGGTACTAATGGCGCAATCAAATTGGAATGCGAAAGTGAGTTTTGGACTTGGAAATTGAAAATTAGTTTCCCTAGTCTGTTTGGGGTGTGGTTGGTTATTTTACCTGTGAGTTTATAACGCAAATTGCAAATACAAGACACGATTTGTTGTATTTCTGCACGAGACCTTCATAGATTTTTCGAGTAGGAAAGTATGTTTTGTCTTCTGACATACTTTCAGGTTATGATGTAGTACTTTTTCGTTAAAACCTGACAATAACAACAATACATTCTTACTAACTTTCACATTAGTTGGCGGAGGTGTCAACAAATGCTAGAATATGCTACATGCGGTGGGGCTCGGGTATCCAAAGAAATTAAAAAAGGAAGAAAGGCTATATACTGATTATGGAACAGATTTTACACGGATAAACATTTAAACTCTCTTTAAAGCAACACATAACACAAAGACTTTGGTAATCAAAGTCGACTCAATCGCCCGAAAAAACTCGCATTAACAAAATAAATCACAGAACTTTTGATGTTTTGACAACTTTGATCACCTTTCCTTAGAAACTTTAATAAAATAAGCCAACACTAATTCGCCTTTGATGTTCGAAACTGTATCTGAACTTAGAACAAACTCTGTAATCCTTTTAAAGCAAATCTTTGTTAATTAACAAGTGCGATCTTCAATAAGTTAGTCATCCTTTGAGCTATCAAAATACGTTTAAGTATTCGATAAAAGGTATCCAAGTTGTTCAATGCTTCGATGGAACAAAGAATTTCTTAGAAGTATTTGCAATTTTCTAATGTTATCCAAGGTAGTTAATTTGTTTTTGTAGTTAATTAATTCTATATCTTTATGTTTTTTGAACCAAGTTCTATGTGTACCAAGACTTAATAAAATAGACTATCTTGTTGGCTTAGCTCTAGATGTACAATAACTAGCTAACTTATTAAATCAAATTAAAGTAAAAAAATACAATTTCAATGAATAGCAATAAAGTCATGCAAACTCTACAATCACGTAATTAAAAAGCTGATATTTTTTAAGCCCTTAATATTTTTTATCCCAAATACCTAATAAATTTTTCAGCACTAAAATATTTAATCAAAGTTTATTATAACTCATCAATTTCAAATATCTACGTCAAAGTTATTTATAATTAAAATACTACGTTTAATAAATAACAAAGTAAAGATATCTATTGAACCAATAAAACTCTCAGCTGATAAATCTGGAATAATTGAAAATCCCATTGAGAATAATCTTGATAAAGACGCCGTTCAATTTGAGTATTCTCAGTGGTAATACGAGAGATCACGATATTTGGAGATATAAGATACAACAAATAGGGTTGATGACATTTATTGAAAGTCTAGAATGAAAGATAACCTTAAGCTAGGAATATATAGAGCTCAAAATTAAATGTCTGACACGTGTGGCCAGTGATACAGCCCGGCTTCGTTTGACATTAAAAAAAATGCTAACATTTACTCTTGATATTTACTCTTGATATATTTGCTTCTGTGGGTGTATAAAGTAGCAAGTGCCGTATAGAGATTTTGGACTCTAATCCAGGGTCTCGTCAAAACTTTTCCGAATTTTTCTGACCATTATTTGTTTAGTGAATTGCCCGAAGTTTTGGAATTTGCGATTGAACATCTACGTCTAATGAAAAGCGCGTAACGACTACTTTACGCGCTTTTCATTTCGACGTACCTGCGCCTACCTTCTCACCGATCGTGTCAAGTAGGTACCATCCCACTGGGCTATGAAAGCAAGTACCTGTGTGCCTGTGTATTGCTCAAACACTTGGACATTATAAACAAAGTTCTGCACAGTTGGCTGGCTCCAGTGATAGCCGCCGTATATATATATCTGCCCTAGCAGTATATCGGTTAAAATATATACTATAGTAGCCACCGTTTTAGTAGCACTATATAGCGCCACTATAGTGTTATTTATAATCACAAAAGTAAAATAAAGATAACAACAGACTCTCCAAGGACCAAACTATAATGAGTTCGAAACTTGGCGCGACATCCAATAAAATGAACGTAAAAATATTACCGATAGAAACTTGGGAATTAAATTGTAATCTATCGAATAAACCCTTATCTAGAAATTAAGTTTTTTCGAATTATCTGTATAAGATGAAGGTGATAACTTAGTTAGAACGATACTAAGAAAATTGTACCTATATCTCTTGATAGATAATAATGTATAAAATAAGTTAAAGATGTTGCTAAAATTGCAACGCTTCTGCAATAAGTTTAAAGACCTTAAAACATTAAAGTAACGCTTATTTTGAGTAGTTTAGTAATCAAATTCATAATAAACCTACTCTTTAATCCTTTAGGGGTGAACCCTATTTTATGTGAAAAAAATCTTTTTATCTGTTAAACTTAAACTATTGACCATTGCAAAAAACGATTAAGTGGAATTAAACAGTGACATATTGATGTTTTATTTTAACGTAGAAATATTGTATTCATATTAAATTACACATTTTACAATATAGAGTATGAAGTCTAATATTCTTGAAGTGCCCTTTTAAATGTGCCCCTGCGATTTAGCGGTAGTTTATCTATTCTAACTGTCATGTATGTATATATCAACTTAAACGCTATTGAATAGATAGACTACCGCTAAATGTGCCTCAGAAACCGGGGATAAGAAACTCCGGTCTTTTCCAAAATGTGCTGAATAGCTCCGCAATTTCCCCGCGAAGCAATCCAATTATTTCAATTTCACGAATTATGATCGTCTGATGTCACTTAGCGTCAATCAATCAGTCTTCAAATCGTTCCGTTCATATCGGCCCCTCCATTTTTAATTTGGGACAATAAACGAAATGAGAGCCATTTTTCCGTCAAATAATTTTCCGGCACAATATTTGTCAAGCGTCAGAAGTCAATTGATTGGGGTCAGCTGTGCAAGTGGTTTGATTTGACCTGGATTCTTGAAGCTTAGGCAATATGTACTGAATATGTAAATTACGAAAGGACACATGTGTACCCATTTATTCCCTGTTGTAAGATGTGGCGTTATTGCTTTTTGTTATAGTTCGGATTCGTGTCCGTTTATTATTGACTATAAGCGAAAGTATGAAGCTGTTTTTCATATTTATAGCTTATAAAGTTAGAAAAGTTATACTTAAATGTTTTTATTTGCTGCTACTGTAATAGCTTTTGCACTGAGCAAAAGTACTAAAGAATGTTTTAAAAGACAAAATTGATTCAATATCAATGGCAGTTTGCTCTGTAAATAACAGCATCCAAATATTTATTTTTTACGTCGTAAATTCTGGCCACTTTTTTCGTTTATGCGAATTAATAATATTTTTTTCGATGTTCTAAAGGTCGTAAAAATAAAGTAGAAGTCAGTACTAATTGAATTATCCAGTACTTTTTAGGTCTTCAACTTTTAAAATAAATAAAATATGCTAACCCGCAAATCAGAACTTAAGCCAAATTCCAAAGAACATTTGAAGTTTATTAAAATTTTAATATCTATCAGAAAATCTTAATAAAGATATCTAAAGTTTAGTAATAAATTGAGTAGCTACGAAGTTATTGCGAACACTACAGGAGAATAGTTATTACAAAGAAAATGATAATTAAAACTTGGCGAGAGATAATTATTGCGTGGAGACGAGTTGCCGTAACTTGGTCCGAGCTAACGATCTGTGTTAGGAAACTTTTTTCTTTCGAGTAATTTATTATAATCCTATTACACTAATCAAGTAGGGGTTGCCAAGAAGATGGGAACATGACTTGAAACAGACAGCGCGGCGGGGCGAAACTGGCTGAGGGTAGCATGGGACAGGATCCATTGAAAGGAATTGGAGATGGCCTATGCCAAAGGGCACACAGAACTTAGAGATTTCTAGTAACCCTTTGTTTAGGAATAAAATGCTATTATTATTACACTAATCAACAAGACAAAACTGTCTTTGCCGAGCGATAAGAAGATGGGCAAATTCTACACAGTCTGTGTGATGAAGCATTAGACTTCGAAGTCCGGTGTCCGATAAATCTAGAAAGTCTAGATAACCTAGCGGGCTTAAAAATAAAAGTCAATCACCTGCCCTGCCCTTTTGTATCCACCAAAGAAAGATTCAGGACACCATTTATCCACCAAAATAAGTAATTCAGCAAATATCGCAATAATATAATTTTATCTTAAATTGTATCAGATTATGTCCATAATTTATCTGACAACTAAAAGTAATCAAAACCTGAATGAAACCTATAAAGCCTCCAATAAAATTTTCCATATAAAGTCGTTACATTACATTCAAACGACTTTTGTCAAATCTAACCTCTAATGTCTAACTATTCACGTTATGTTAAACTAAGATAATCTTGAATCATAATATGGGTTAAAGGAACATCATTAAGGCATTTCGCAGTTTCCAAAACCCGTAGGACGTAAGTATATTATACAATTTGCATGTCTTAAATATTTGGCGCCGCGTCGAAGAATTATTCTGAAAACTGATAGACGTGATCATGTGAGATGAATATTGCTTATTGAGAAACGAAAGAGATTGATTTTGGCGTTTCTTTTATATTCATTATTGAGGTACTCAGAGCTAGTTTTTCGGTTAGTAAAGGATCAGTGGGTTCAGCAACCTTAGCTCGGACATTTTGTAGATGGGTGGCCCTTTAGGTTTTCTGTATATTGCGTGTGTGTGTGCGTGCATGCGTGCGTGCGTATGTATTTAATGAAACTGCTAAATGTATGTGGAATACTCAGATTGTCATAAAAACTCATTTAATTAAAATGGGTAGCAGTGGCAGTTGCTAATACAAATCCCAAATTCCAGGAACAGATTTCAAATTCTAGGGATTAAAAATATTCTGCCAACAGTATTGCTTTAATGCAAATTTGCAAAAATTCTCGCTCAAACCTTACTTCAAATACAAATTTTCCACTTTCCTAGAAAAACTAGGCACTGGCACTTTAGTTTATTAACTACAACAAATACAGAACTGCTGCACTCTTATTCAAAGCACCATAATCTTTTACCGTAGATCAGGGTGACTTCAGGAAAATTTGGGGTTAATTTGATAATAAAAATAAATAAATAGCTCGCACGAATTCAATTATTATCCGGTACTTTATATTAGACATCAGTGTGAATAAAGTTGTATTTTAAATAGTATAATTAATCTTAAAAATTCTCGTTGTTTTAAATTTTTAAGTTACTGTCCAGTAGCTCGATTCACAACTACTATCGACTACCGACAACCGACCTGTCATCGAGAAATTTTGTATGAAAATCTGATCAGCGCCTCTGACGGGTGTCGTAGGAAACATTTTGGCAGTACATTCTCAATGTCAAAATTTCGATAGCTAGCCGGTTGTCGATAGTCGATAGTAGTACAGAATCGAGGTACTGTATTCAAAAGATGCCCCGATTTATCGTACTTCTTCTTATCGTATGGTTAGTGGTCAACCTAGCACCAAAGGTGTTCAAGCCGCCCGCAAGACCTTTGACATGGTTTAACAACTGTTATCTTAATTGACAACAACCACGACCGAATTGTTACGTGCCCTTTGAAGAACGGAGACGCTCAGTTCAAATAGCACTATGCGGTCACCCATCTATGGAATGACCGCGCCAAAGTTTACTTAACCCAGATCGTGTACCGACCGGTGAGCGCAACTGGCTATGTATTATAAAAACTTAAGAACTAAATCCATCTTTAACTCATTTATCAAAAACTACTGAACCGTTACAAATGAAGTTACACTCAAAAGCGTATTATTGGAAAAAGATTTAACATCGTAAAACTTCACGGTTCCATGCACCAAACTGTCTGGTGTCTTCTAAAACTGCTGCCTCCTCATATTTTGAAGAAAATAGTTTGGAGATGGAAAGATTAAAGTTTCACTTTTGACAAGGTATCGTCTTCCAAACTTTCTCCCTGTGAGAATAAAGTACACGTCTTATGTGAAGTATTTGAACTTGAAATTGAAGGTAAGATTTTTGTTTTAAGACTTGTTTATGCCTGTGACTTGACCTGTCTTTGGTGAAAAATAAATATAATTTTGCGCTTATTAGTTTATGTTTTATTCTTCGCTTTTTAAACGACTTGTGTCGTGTCGATGACATCGGTCAGATTGTCCCAATAGTGCAGTTGTATGATCAAGACTAAATTTAGCTTTGTTAGCCATCAAAAAGTTTTTTAACTGTACTCTAAACGAGAACTAGCGTAGCTTATGTCACTCTGAATCTGTTATGTCGAGCTATTTTGGCTATTATAAAGATTGTTATATATTTGCAAACCTCGAGTGAAGAAAAATATTGAGATAAATTAGTTTGTACCTATGAACAATGTACTATTTTGTGACGAAATAATGATTTGATTCGATTTCACTATGCAAATTTTAATATCAAAATAGATTTTCTATGATTATAATACTTGTAAGTAAATTGAAGCTCACTTTGCAAGCTTCTAAGAATCAACTCTAAGACAAAAATGTTTTACAAACAAACTTTACTTATTAGTACGTATAATATTAAACAACCTTTTAAACTTATTGTAGGCTTCAACGAAATTAGAATATTGGTTTCAAACTTCTGCAAAGAAAGTCGGCTTTTTCAGTGCTCCGTAACTCAAATAGTAATAAAAATAAAGCTTTTTATACATAAAGGTTTAACTGATTTATAATGCAATCTAAAGGTAAAATAGATAATACGACCATAAATATTATGATATCGCAAAAAGTGAATGGCTTTATATTCGAAAGAGCGCAAACCACGTAGCACTATTTTACAGAAAAAAAAAGTTGCACTAAAATTCATCATTGCGTACGTAGCTTCGCTATATTTGCAATCAACTTCCGACTTATTATGACCACTTGCATATTACTGCAATTGTTTCTATTACGAAACCCAAATTTAGCCTTTCGTAATCCAGACTAACTAATAGAATCAACATCTACAAAAGCCATTGTCCATAATCCGATCATAACAACACGACGGTACAGTAATAGCCCGGTACAAATTACCTCCTAAGTCCTCACTCTTAACAATCTGTCAATCGCGTTCAAACCACCAGAATAAGACCGCCTGAACTGTATAGCGTCTCATTGAAACGCAAATTGGATTCGTCGGCGAAGCAAGTGTCCCTTTTCCTGGATTTGCATAAGAAACTCGTGTTGTGACGTCATCGGCTCAGCTCCATCACTGACAACCCTGGTGGCGACAGCGGTTCTCAAGGAAACGCCCACTGGTAATGAAAGCCTTTTTGTAGGGTTTTTTGCTATTTAGTATAGGGTGTATTGATTTTGTTTAGAAATAGCTCTCGCAAGTAGAGTCTGATTTTATGACTTGTGAATTAGTGACAGCATCTGATAGGCAAAGTAACAGGTATTCAACGAATGTATACCCTTTTCTTCTACAAATACCTATACAGACGCTATACAACCGACCAATAATTGTGGGCCGTGTTATATATATTTTACACAGAGATACAAATGACAAAACATCTAATTTGATTTATGTAGCCCTTCGTAGTAATCGGACCTTCCGCGCACATTAAACCTAGAGGCGTTTTATGTAAAAATACTGACACAAAAATGTAAAAAGACCAGCTTCCACAATAATATTTTCATTCAAATCCCATGCGAGTAGTCGCCACGGACAGAAAATTATTTTACACTGTTACAATAGTGAGCAATTCCCAGAATTGAAATCCCCGTCACTTGCCATATTGTTACAAAAAAATCAATCAAAACACAATTTAGTAAAAACTGTAACATGAAAAATTTACTGTTCACGTTAATTGCTTCGATTCTGCGAATTTTTCAATTTAATCTATTATCAATCGTTTATTGTGTCTGGCGCGTTCATTGTTTTTATTTTGATAAAGTGAAACAAAGTATATTGTACTGAAATATTTGGATTAAAAATAAAACGAGCTATGTTCAGAAATTTTACTATAGGCAATGTATCGGGGTTTATAATATGTTGAAATAAACGTTTAGACGGTTTCTTTTAGAATTTGGGACCTAATGGTGTTATTTTTTTTCTATACAATAAGAACTTGTAATTGTATTTACGAAACTGTTTGAACGAAACTGACAAATCACTCTAAAGGAAAACTGTGTATTCCTCTTTCATATTTAATTTAATGAAAGGGAATGCAGAGAAGTGAGACAAGAAAAAAAAACGAATAACAATCGATTTTAAAGCACCGAACGATCTCTAGTTACAATTAATTAGAAATACCTATCGAAAGATCGATCTTTCGAGAGCCATCTATAATTTCTGTAACTCTCACCAATTTATAATGTTGCTTATCAACAAAATCAAGATTTTATCTTAATCTTTTTACTATAAACTTTGAAATCCACTGTCAAATAAATGAAAGGGCTGATCGGAACATTTGTTACGAGTCTTTGATTTGGGTTTTTGGTTAAAGAGAAAAATGCGTGCACATATTCTGTTAGATGATCATAGAAAGGTTGAGACCAATGTTATGAAATATTGTAACGGTTTGATTTGAAAGGGGCGGGTTAAGGGTCCACTGAGCTATAAATTCCGATAGTTTTCTTTGTATTGCGTCAAAGGATTTTGTTCTAAGGCAGTAGGAGAAAATATCTTTGCAATTTATTGTATCTTATTATCTTTTTGTAGTTCCAGGTATTGTTTTATACTTTAAATTTCTTCCTTCATTCTGTGTTGGGTTAACTTTTAAATGTCATAGTTTTGTGCGATGATCATTGAAGCTTAATCAACGCCCCAAGCCGGTTCCCCCTAATTTTTGATATATTTTGAATGTGAAATTCTCGATACACGATAGTGTCGACTGTAGCGAGTATTAAATAATAAAAGATCCAATAAATTGTAGGTACATTTTTATTCTACTCACATATGTATGGCTTACACATTAAATAACTTTACACAGACTCGGCATATATTTTACAAAAATATAATACTGTCAATCATCACAATACTTAGAGATAATATAATATAAACAAAATTAGTAGCAATACTTATGTATATTGGGGCTTGTTTCATCACTTTCAGACACATCTTCCAATACAATATTGTCTGTATTTTTTTATAGAATTGGTAAAACAGGCCCTTTCAGTAAATAAGTAGTGCTACTATCTTTTAAGGCCCGGTTTCACCAACCACCTCAAGTTTAAATAGGCTTTTTAGCATAAGTTCTTGTTTTTGACGACGGGTAAAGTTAGTTCAAGAACAGCACGTCAAAATGCTGCTTAAGGCTCTAAAAGAGGTGAATTTGTACAAATATTACTGAATAAATTGTACAAAAACTAAGTATCTACGAAATTATTTGGTAATATTGGTTCACTTCTTCACCACCTACAAGAATTATAGCTCGACGAATGTTTGCTTCAATTGATAAATATTTTAAAGGTGGTTGTTGAAATCAGATACTAGGCACATAGCTGAGCTTGTTCGAAGTCAGTCGTTCAATGACCTCAAAACAAACGAGAATACAGACTTCATAAATATTACAGTTCTTGTATACAAACTAATTAAGTACTTATAGGTAGTAATTATAATATACACGATAAACAGACATTTTCTATCTACTGGTACAGTTAAAAGCAAAAATATGTGTATAATGGCACATTTTCAATAGCATTCGTATCAATGAAAACAGTATAATTATTGTTATTAATTAAATTCAAGGTGTCTAATAATAACAATAAAATACCTAGATATTTTTATACAAAAAGTACGGTTGAAAATTTGTCAGTGTATACATATCTTTGCTCGTGACTGTACATCTGCAAGATCAACAAAAAAGTTGGAGCGATTAATTTAATCACCCATTAGAACTAATTAGACCAAATTAATTAATATTTACAAAGATAAACTATTATCACATGGATAAAAATTCGTAAAATACAAAGTTTTTGAAAAACATTTATTGAATCGAAAACAATTTTAGGGATTATTTTGTTATTTACGAAACAGCGTTAATCCAAAAACAACCCGTAAAATTGGTTAGATTTCTATAAATGCTTTCGTTAATATTTGAAAATACAGGTTTCTCTATATACTTCTCCTTAGTAAGTTACTAGTTCAATAACCAAACTGCGATAACAGTTACTCCTAGCATAAATACATTTGCTAGCTAATTTAACTGTATAACCCTTTAAAAACGGCTGCTTCATTGACACTTTTGTCACTCGGGACTCCTGGATAAGTATCAGATAGTTTATAAATCGGGTACAATTTTGACAGTTGTTTTCATACATTTGCTGTCACTTAATGCAGCAGATAGCTTATCCAACAATTATCTATGAGCTATGAAACTGGCTCTTATGCTTGTATACAATTTTATCTAAATTCCATCAAAAATATTTTCAGACTAAATATATTTTCTACACTGCGAGGGAACGTTTCAACTTTAGAATTTTACTCTATCTAATATAATCGATATCCTAATTTATAAGTACACCGCAAAAAGCTGCCTCAAAATGTCACTACACAGTCACCAATTTTCATTTCCTATCAAAGCCTTCTTTGGTCCACGTTTCCTAATTTTACCGTCGAATTCATAAGTATACAATATCCATCGAAACCTCTCATTTTCTCTTCATAGACGAAGTGATTCTCCATTAATATTTTCGTTCGTGCTTCCTTTAGAATTTAGTTAATACCATCTTTAGTTTTCCAAACTATCATTTTATTTAATGCTACTCTTCAATTTGTTTGATAATTCCTCCCAAATTTTATCTTTCCAAGATTTTTGCTTTCCAAATTCATTAAACGTCCTACGAACTAAGTCATAACAATTAATCAGCGAATTTTATAACGAAGACATTTTAGACCAAAAACAAATTCAAGGTCTAGTCTCCAATTAGTTTCTCACTCAATACTAAAACGGCACTTACATCTAATTTCTTCATATAAATCTTAAACTATTCTAGAACTAAAATATTAAATCACATAACTTCAGTTGAAATCTTTTCATCATTCTGGATGATGATTGCTACTGGTACAAAATAGAATTTAATAGCACGATAAGGCAACTTATTAATCAAAGACATGCCTGATTTTAATAATGCTAAACTCTGCTAAAAGTTAAGTAACCTTTCTTTCATAGCAACACTTGATAGATTATTTCCTTGCAACGGCTTCCTTGCAAAGCTCTGAAAGAAAAGCGGTCTCAGATTTTCTACCTAATTTAGATAAAACAGGGCAAAGAGTAATTTAGCTGCCAAAATATTAGCTTGCACTGTTCATGGCCCCTTTTGTAGACGTTTTGGCCTTAAGTTTTATACTTATGAGGCACAATTTTGTTTTAACTAGGCACAGCTAGAATAATTCTACAAAAATATATTTTGCACCAGTATTTCTTAAAGCCATATGAATAAATCTACTTCATTGCATACATACTTAACTTTAAATGCCTAACTTTACTGATTACAATAAACATTGATATATTCTCTTAAATATCTTTCGAGTCTCTGCTAATATGACCTTAATTAGAAACCTTTGGATCATTCCTATAAGGTTTCAATTTAAACAAATCTAGGGAGCTTTATCTACAGTTGTCTTAATTATAATATTGACTATACTAAGCATTGCACAACTGCAGTCAAGAAATCGTACAAAGCCGATTCTATGAGACACGTACGTGCCAATTTTACAACCTATTTCGAACCTACGTCAAATCACAACCGTGTCCTTATCATAGAAGGTGTGGGAGATCTTCTGACGTCATAAACATCGAATAACCTACTGCCTGTCGTCGTAAAACCTGTTTGTTTCGCCTCAACCGTTTCTTCTGTGACCGTCTCTTCCGTCTTCTCAGAAGATTCTTTTTCTACTTCTTTTTCTTCAACTGCTGCAGGTTTTTCGGCATTAGTGAATGTTCTTTTAGGTCCTGGGAGTTTTTTACAGAGTTTAGCGACTAATGGATGGAGGAGGTTTTCGTCGAATGCGTCCTTTTCACTGCCTGTTATAAGGCCTATGATGATGCCTAAAGTCACGCAGATTAGAGTACCGATCACTGCATACCACATGTAGGATACAGCATAGATTTGTTGAAGAGTACCCATTCTGTAACAGAAAATGAATTTTGTTAGAGATCATGTAAATATTGATCGATAAAACCACACACTCCACACAGCCAACAGTAAGCCGTAAAGATAAGTTAATGTTGCTCTAACACTCACACACCCTTTTTTTTTTTTCAAAAATAAATAATAGAAAGCAGCCTGCACGACATATTATTGAGTAAAATAGAATTTGTCCTATAAATGAAACTATTTCGCTATTGTAGATGTTTCTGCCAATGCGACGGAATTATCATTACTCCCAAAGATTGGCATCATTTAAGATAATATCCCATTGCAACCATTCAAAAAAAGGAGACGTAATTATTTTCTACTTGTCAATACTTATTTATTTATATATTATTATGCGCCCATAGCCAGTTGCGCGCACCGGTCGGTAAACGATCTGTGGGTTAAGCAACCCTTGGCGCGGTCATTCTATAGATCGGTGACCGCAGAGTGGTATTTGAGCTGGGCGACTCCGTGCTTCGTAGGGCACGTAAAAAGTCTGTCCCGGTGGTTATCTATTAAAATAACATTCGTTAAGCTTTACTTTGACACTAGGTTGACCACTAACCATACGATAAGAGGAAGATTTATTTATTTACTTACATAAAAGATTCAGTGGGTACCGCGTGCGTGTTGTTGATAGACTGTAGCAGTGGCGCCAGTTGTATCAACGTTTGATTCACTTCAACTGGCAAGGCTTTGTGGTTGAATACGGAGCTCAGCGTCGAGTTTGGACATTCCTGGAGAAAAAATGCATTGGTATAAAAATGTTAAAGCCACCTGTACCTAGCCTTACGATAATATTACGCAATCAGATTAAATTGAAAGCCACTTTGGATCTAAGACAAAAAAATGCACTTATGTGATCTTCAAGAGACAGGTAGACGCATTTTCACATTAATCTTTTAATATCATTCATTGAAGTTTTCTGCTCATAGAAATTATATTATTTTACATTTTGTGCTTCAAAATATATGTCACTTATAGGTGGATAAGACTTCATTGCCACTTATAATGTATTATGTCGATAATGATTTTTTAAACAATTAAAAACACAAAAGAAATCTTACCTCAGTAGACATAGGCAACATCGCAACACTTTTATCCACATACAACAGTCTTCCCGCAGCCATCCACGTCGTCACTATATGAGACGCGATCATGCCCCATAAAGCCCCCTTCCCATTAGCGACAGGGCATAGAGCTGCTAGTATAAACACTCCTAGTAATGCGCCTGAAGTAGCCGATGTGACGAGGAGCGAACCTTCGACGACGCCACCGACAATTCCCACGCAGAGAGACAGGCACATTATAACGATGGCTGGAATAAAAAAATAAATAAAAATAGTATTATATCCTTGTCAATTAAACTTTTTGTATACCTAACATTTTTATAACTATTTGGCTTACACGTTAAACTATAATGATTAACCTAATTTAAATAAAATTGTCTACTAGAATACAAAGAAAATGTAAATTTTAACTAGCCAATAATACCGTATTATTATGTTATTTTTATATATTGCCAAACAAAAAAAATTACAATTGTTATTTTAATTCTCATTAATATTTACTCACAAAAAAAAGGTTGAATCAAAATTGTTACAATATTATTCACTACTATTTCGACAAAAGTATATCAAAGAGCTTTGAAGCCGTCTCAATCGAAGAAAGAATAAATGATATTTTTGAACCTACCGTATATAACACCGATGATCTTGATAACAGTGAGCTGTTGTTTATCACTGATGCCCTTGAAGGCGGGGGCGGCAGACACGAAGTCCTCCCACGTTACCGTCGAGAGAGAGTTCACGTTGGATACCAGGAAACTGAAAGAAAAGTACATAAACCTGTTATTAATTGTGTAGAGTGTAGGTTTAAGCTAATCTCATGAAGATTGTAAGTATACTCTCGGGCCAACATTGCAACAATGAAAATTGTTAACTACAGCAAAAGATTCTAAATAATGTAATAAAATAAAGCATTTAACTATTCTTATTGAAACTGTATCATCTCATACCCAAAAAATATTAAGTTTTCTTTTGGTACATATCGGTAAAATTAAATGCCATCAAAAACATTCTGTAAAAACTTCAAGTCTCGCCGTAAAAAGTTGTGAGATCTATATAATACCAAGTCGATTAATCTATTTAGTCTCTACTTAAAGGACCTTCTGTCTTAAGTTATTACGTATGTTATTATCATGCCAATTTAAAAAAAAATACCTCTAAAACAAATAGACCGACCTGGCCATCGCATGATTTGATTATTAGTTTCTATCACACTACACAGCACGACGAGAAGTTAATGCTCCTGAAACGTTAATGGCGAATTTGTGTTTTCTTGCGATGACCAAGTCGATCTATTTGTTTTAAAGGTATTTTTTTTAAATTGGCATGATAATAACATACGTAATAACTTAAGACAGAAGGTCCTTTAAGTAGAGACTAAATAGATTAATCGACTTGGTATTATATAGATCTCACAACTTTTTACGGCGAGACTTGAAGTTTTTACAGAATGTTTTTGATGGCATCTCACTTCTTTTTGTAGAGCGAACATAAGTCCAATTTGTATGGAAAGACGTTTTTTTTTCATAATACAAGATATTTTCCTATGGGAATGTTGTTCAGTTTCATGGGCTAAACACCCTTACCCACCCTATACCCCCTCCCGTTATGCCTCATATAGTAGGTACCTATTTACACCTATTTATTTTATTTTCTACAGTAATAATAATTCATTAACTGCAAATGTAACCTTGAAATCTTATACATTTATATGGGATTACAAAGTTATTGTTGCAGTTGTTGTATTTAGAAAACTGGACCGAAATTAGAAAATATAAAATTTTTCCCATGATTAAGACACTAAACCCTATTTGTATTCTAAATTTGAAGCTTCTAAGTCTGCTAGAAGTACCTTAGACTTTTGATGATCGGTGAGTCAGTGAGTCAGTGAGTCAGTGAATCAGTGAGTGACAAAATTCAAAATTTTAACAAGTTGTCATTCTTAAACTACTGGTTCAAATTGACTGAAATTTTAAATATACCGTGTTTATACAATGACTGATTAGTTGCTGAAAATCCAGGCTTCTTGTTTTATCCACAACGAAATTATAGGGGTGTCAAAAATAGCCCGAATTGCTTCGAGAAAAGGATGTTACGGCCGTGCCGCTTTTTTTTTGCTCGACTTGCGGGGGCACTTCCGTGCCCCCAGATCTACCATTCCTACGGCAGCGCGATTTTCTACGGTCAGGTACTATCGAGTACCGAGAGTTTGTCATTTCAAATGTATTGCTAAATAGTTCTTTAGACGCACACTGACGGCGCTTATCAGATTTTCGTACAATATGTCTCGATAGCTAACAGGTTATTTATAAGAAATAATGTTAGTGGCACTAAATAGTTTCATAAAGCCAATATTTAAAAAATATTATTTAAAAAAAGTTACAACTCACCTCAAAGCACCATTAAACAGACTGCCCAAGAACAACCCAAGCATCCCAGGCAAAAAGCTATACTGATCCTGAACATAAAACGGCAGGACCTCATCAGGGGCTGCGATTTGTCCAGACGAGAGAGGATCGCAGTACTTGTATAGAGCATATAACGTCATGCCGACAACCCACGAAAGACTGAACAGGACAGCTACAGCAGGAACATTGGCTAGGAGAGTTCTTCGGACTCTTGCTTCACTGGACATGGAACAGTAGCGCTGAACGAAGGTTTGCTGGCAGCCGTAGATGGAGACTGACATGAAGAGCTGGCCGATAATCGCGGAGAGGGTGTCGACTCGAACTGTTGGGTCACCGGTGAATCTGAAAGGTTGATTTTTTGGTTAAACTATAGCGATTAATAGACGATATAAAGTTATTTGATGCAATTTAATTCTTCAGTTAACATTTTTCATAATGCTAAACTATATTTTGAAGGGTATAACATACCATCTTATTTATTTCAAAGAAAATTTGTAAAAATATTATGATATTACATACATTTTAAACAAAAACGACAAAATTAATTTAAACAAAATTTAACACAAATTGTATTGTAGTATTGACGAAGTTGTATTGACTTATGAAAGTACTTTTTGAGTCGTAGTCGTTCAACATAGACAAGGTAGCTAGTCGTCAGAAGCTTTTTGAAAGATAATCTATTTATCGTCATCAGCTCATCAAATGCTTATCACGCACAAATGCTACCAAAATGTAAGTAGACACTAGTCCCCTACCGTACTACTCAAGGTTAGATGCCTAAGGCATTCTTGGAAACAGACAAAAACATTCTCATGATGTTATCATATCGTAAGCGCTTGTAATAACAATTTCTAATACAAAAAGCAACTTAATATACCGGTATGTATATTACATGTTTTTAAACAGACATGACTTTTTTTTCCTATTATAATGGAGAAACCGCGGTTGTGGTTTAAAGTTTACTGTCTCAATTATTTTTTTACTAGTGAATTAATAAAAATAACATTTATACTAATATTATAAAGCTAAAGAGTTTGTTTGTTTGTTTGAACGCGCTAATCTCAGGAATCACTGATACGATTTGAAAAATTATTTCAGTGTTAGATAGCCCATTTATCGAGGAAGGCTATAGGCTATATACTCGTATCATCACGCTACGATTAATAGGAGCAGAGTAGCAATAAAAAATGTAACAAAAGGAGGATAATTATGACCCATTATCTCTTATGTGACGCAAGCGTAGTTGCGCGGGTCAGCTATCATTGATATAGCTAAATGTGTATTGCATACCTTTAGTTTGTCTGCTCATATTTACACAGAAAAAAAATAATTAAATAAAAATAATATAGCTTACAAATTTTTGATAAGATGAGCATACCTAAATTGACAAAGAAGTCACATTCTGTCGCTATAAAAATTTTAATGATATCTATTATTAAACTGTGTTATTAAACAAAATCAGCTCTAACATATAATCAGAAAAAAAATGCTTTGTTAAAAAAATATTACACAACAGATTTCATAACCGGTTAATTAAACACAGGCCTAAATTCGACAGTCATCGTTAATACCGGTATTATAATAATAGAAATTAAAACCAGATTATACTCGTTATAACATTAATTGACGTATGTTTCCTGCTTGCGGTAGGCATAAGATTATAATTAACACCTACTTTAAATAATTTGGGTAATACGATATATCACATACTAATTTCAGCCCACGACTTTGCCCGTGTAAAAAAAGCCACTGAAAATAGCTACTCGGAGAATAGCTACTCGGTTGACCAATTTTGTATTTATAAGAAACTGTAGCTCAATTCTCTATTACTATCGACTACCGACAACCGACCTGTCATCGAGAAATTTTGTATGAAAATCTGATCAGCGCCTCTGACGGGCGTCGTAGGAAACGTTCTGGCAGTACATTTTAAATGTCAAAATTTCGATAGCTAGCCGGTTGTCGGTAGTCGATAGTGGTAGAGAATCGAGGTACTGGTCAGTGTTCCTAGCCTACTTTGCACGGAAACATTTTTAAGGTGATAAGAGATTTCAAACGCTTTCTTTTGATAATACGACTGGAGTATAAGGTATACTGCACTACAGGTATGCCAAAAATCCTTCTGATTTCGGCATAAAGTACTGAACTTCAGAATGCGTCATATTGATTACTTCAATCACAATGCAATCAATCAAAATGTATTTTTCTGTCTGTTTCTAATACTTTTCCGAAATTATTTTAAATCACAATCTCTTCTCTTATTGTATGGTTAGTGGTTAACCTAGTGTCAAAAAGTTATTCAAGCCGCCCAAAGGCCTTTGATGATCGAATCACAGTTGAAACATTTAAACAGTTATTTCTAAACACTTACTGCATAAACTTCAATCGTCCCCCTTCAATATTATCATTGATGACTTGTTCTGGTCCTCCAGCTCGTACAGTCGCTTGCACTATGAACGCTCCACTTACTATGATCATTGTCAACGTTTGAATTACATCAGCCCTGGAAAAAGAAAGAGACACGTATAAATAAAGACTTTCTCTATAACCGCTGTAGTTCTTAAAGAACAAATATTTCAGTGAAATGACGAGAATTGAAAATGGTGACGTCATATTTTGAATTTCATTCCAGGATTTACTATATGTTGGGTGTCGTAGCTTTTACAGGGTTTGCTATTATCTAGTTTAGAGTGAAGTTACAAATTACGAAATAGTGCGTTTGAGGTCTAAATAACAAAATATGTTTTTAGTTGTTTTTAAAGTAGATAAGCTATTGTAGAGAATAGAGAACCTATAATTTACAAAAAATAAATTAAATTCCCAATAATTAATTGGTGGAGCAAACAAATATTTCCACCAACTTAATAACGGAGTCATAACATCCGTTAAGTAGGCATAATTAAACAAAAAATAATTATTTAGTCCGACGAAAAACATCGATATTTTTTGTATTTATCAGTACATTTAAATATGCTTATGACGTATATTATAAACATGATTCAACTGTTTATCAATGCCATGCTTGGCTAGACCAAGTTGACGTAACAACAACATTCGTACTTCCGGCAATTTAAGTTCAAGAAAAATCTCTATCGAGTAACGGGAGATGAATCTAATGTTTTTTCTACAAATGTTTGTTCTGTGTCTGTTTGTAGGTACTATCTATTGTATGTTTCAAGCAGCAGTACAACAGCAGTCAGAAGCTTGAAAGTCTGACAAACAGAACCTTACCGAAGGGTATCTTATTTGTACCCAGGTAAATGGGTTGTAAAAAATAAAGTCGCAGCTAAGCGCTTCGTACAAGCCTATAGTAATTCCAAAATAAAAACCTATAATTACCTTATAGCAGCAGCCAGTCCTCCAAGTAAATTGAACACGATGCCCACAATAGTCAGAGCAGCCGCAGAAGCCCAGTGAGGGAGAGCCAGTACAGCATGAAGCGCAACCGTCGGAGTGTACACAGTCACGGAGAGATTCAGCACTTGACGGACTAAGAAGGTAGCTGCTGCCATCCGACGAACCCAGCGCGAACCGAAACGCATCTGGAAATAAGAATGAAAAATGCATTAGTTATCTTAATTCAAGAACAGAGTGTTGTTTAGTATAATGACTTGACAATTGATTTAAGTTATACAGTGTTTGATTATTCCTCTAAACCACCGACATGTAAAGTTACAGCCCATGTTGTATCTCAGTCTATGAAGTGCAATTGACTCCACATCCTTATTTTCTAAATAAATTAATCCAATGTAAATATTTATCTGAAATACTAATTTTTAAGACTAACGATTGAATCTTCAAGCCTAAGTTAATTATTGAAACATTATAAAAAGCGTCTCAAAAATAACAATGCCTATTCCTATTTATTTACGTTCTTAATCTAATGAATACATACCTGTAAGTATTCATACACAGAGTTAGTATGTAGCCTGTAGTAGACGGGCACGAAGACCCAGCAGACGAGTGGAAAGGCGAGGATAATGCCGTACAAAGTCTCCCACATCGCTGAGCCGTAGTACACCAGCTCTGATGGAAAACCTGGAAAAGGAATAGATAAATTTCTTTAGAGACAATATTACGAAAGATCGATTAAGAGTATCGTTTAAAAAAAATGTTTCTAATTATTATTTATTATTATGCCCGCACTTAGCACGTGAGTTTTTTTTATTTTATTTTGCTAATATAAGCCATCTCCGTGCTACATCTGATTAGGAGTCTACGTGGTTGCCATAACCGAAATTATCATTATAGCTTGTAATAGTAGAAGTTTTACCCCGTGTCAAATCATATCGAACGTTAAAGTTTATGCAGGTATGTTTTTTTTTATGTCAAGCCATTTTCTAAATACCGTAAAACGGGGTGAATAGAATTCGCGGGGTGAATAGAAAAAAATCAGGAAAGTTTTCAACCCCAATATTTGAGTACTCCTCGTTTAAGAATTTAGTTCAAATTTGAAATGATTACACGTCGATATTACTTCTCTGCGGTGTCATAATTGTTTAAATGTTTAAATTGATATTTATACCCAAAAAATTGCTCCGTCCTCGAATGCCTTAATGGTCCATACATTTTTTTCAAAACTTTGGATTTAAAGTGGAATTTCTTTTCTAATGAGTTGTTTGGAGTGTTTATCTCTTTAGGTGTATATTTATCTATAAAGATACAATATTGTTAACTGAAAAAACGTTTTAAAACACAATTTTTCCATTCACCCCTTTGGTCGTTTCGATTCACCCCTATCGCTGGGTGAATAGAAATTGACCATTTTTTTAATGAAATATCGTAAAATTATGCATATTTTTGGACAAATATGGTTTGAACTCTTTCTTCATGGCGCCGGACATGATATAAAATAACCCGACAATAAAAATAACAAGTTATTCGCTACAAATTTTTAGGACAAAGTTGAAAATTGTTTCTATTCACCCCGTTTTACGGTACATTCATGTCACTCTGACAAGTTATAATGTTTTTGGTTCCGACCTGACGGATATAAAGTCGTTACCCTGTCCTAAAAATTCCAACGAACGATCTATTTTAAAAGGTGATTTTCCCAAAATGTGACTAATTTTGTAAAATACTCAAAGAGAGTTTATTCCACGAACAAATATTTTTAGAATAACAACAAATGCAATTACCCAGTTTGTATTGGCAAATATTCAAAATTAGTTGGAATTGTTTGGGAAAACCGTATTAATATTTTTTTATGGAGACAATAGCTTTAACGAGGAAAGTCAATGTATTTGGTGCCAAGTGTAAAACTGTACAATTCATGTATGGTTATAAAATATGGCATATATAAAGTATTTTTTTTCAATTCGAATTTAATTTACAAGGCTTAAGACAGACTTTTTATATTCGCGTATACTCTTTTCTTTTAATATTAACTACAGGACTGGCGTTTGCCCAACAGTGGGACAATACAGGCTATCAAGAAAAAAACATATTAATTATTCATTACTGTCCCACAACTGGGCACAGGACTCCTCCCAGAATGAAGAAAGAAAAGGTCTTGAGTCCATCACCATAGCAAAATACGCTTTATATTTATTAATATATGATTGGGTTCTTTGCAGAAATAAGACTGAAGCCGTAATCTCAATTTTAGGAATATTCATCGTCCAAATAAATAACACCTACCTGAAACACGGCATATAAAACGTGACTGTTTTTAAGAAGGTTAATCGTACAAAGATTAGGAAACCAAACAAATGAAGCACGTTGTTTCAATACTGAACATGTTTTCTTTATTATGATCTTCAACTTGACCTATATGTAAAGGTCATTGACCATTACGGTACAGAGAAAATAAGTACCTGCGTGCTAGTATATTAATTTGTGTTTTTGGTAAATTTTATTGAGAAATAATTGTCATTAACATGCGAGGTTAACTAAGTATGAGAAAAAAATAAGTAGAAAATTCTGTGATTAAATGGTTCATGTGACCACTATTCTAAGACTATATCTATTTGCCAGCGGAAGCCCATTAAAACCCAACTGGCCTCTATGACGACTTTTATCTGGAACGTTTAACTAAGGAAATCGATCGATTTCAATTATTACCTAATTTTTTATTGAATGTAAAATTGAGAAACCTATTTAACTTCAAGCGCCATTCGTACAACGCATTTTGTCGTGAAAAAACAATATAAAACCTATTATTTTATTTCACTTTAACCTATAAAAGTGAGTAGTAAATATTAAATACATTTTTATGTATCACGATGTTGCAGTAAAACTGTTTTCACGCAATGAAATTCCGTTTTTAGTTCAAATTAACTGACGCAGATACTATTTTTATACAAAACTTTTTATATATATTTTTATTGATATGAGTCAACATTGTCTATGAATTGAATACGCAAATTTTTTTTGAATCAAAATGGGGCTTAAAGGCAGCATCTAAAACACTTTTAAATAAATAAGTATTAGTTAAATTATCAAGTAGAAAACTGGCAATTTTTATTTTTAATTTGCTGACACTCTAGTCGTGAAACTGGCCTTTAGTATCTTAACTTAATTTCTAATTTGTACAAATATTCTTGATCGCCTTTTGCTAACAATATTGGAAGATAGGATTTTCACTCAATTGCTAAAAAATAGGACTAACATTTTTTAGACAATAATTCATAATTTAGAATGTTATTTATTTATTGGTTGCTCGTTTTTAAAGGCACTTCTAATAGTTGAACAAACAAATCAAGCGTTGTCTATCAGAATTTCACGGGGTACTTAATTGACCTATGACATTTGTCCCGGTCAAGGCTGCATTGAGCGACATATCCGTCCTGCGCATTGTAGAGGTTGCAATTTCGCCGATATTTGTGCCAAATTGAGACAGTTGTTAGCGGAACATAGTTTGTATAATCTAATGAATTTGAGTTGACGCGTTTGTCAGTTCTAATGCGATAAGGTAAAACATTATTTCAGTAAACCAATAATCTTAGACAACCACCGGTACCAACTTTTTACGTGCCTTCCACGGCTTTCCTTGGCACGGAGACACGCAGTTTAATTACATCTATGAAATACAGTTTACCCATCGGTAAGCGCAACTGGCTATGAGCGCGTCGTAAGTCATTAACTGTAGTCACTCCAGTTAACTCTATTATTTTAAGTAATATCAAATAACACCTCTCATGAAGATATTTCAAACGTATGCACTCTACTTAGTATAACAAAATAAAACCTAACATCCATAGCGCATTATCCATTGATAACAAACGCGATACATTTTACGACTGCGCTTACTAAGTGTCAAGTGTGTAATAATGTGCAGATGTCAGTAGGTCATTAATAACGTTTACTACGCTGTTTAGTATGTTACTATGTTGTCACATGTATTAATGCACGTGTAGGGTAGGAAAGTGATCGGACGCGATTTTTTCACAGTTGATCGAAATGCATTTGAAAGGAATTTTAAAAAATAGTTATTGCAAAATACGTCGTGTTAAGTTTTTCTGGAGTAGGCTTTTATTGCTTACACATCCGATTTTCGGTCATTAACGCTTATTGACCACCACCAGAAATATTTTATTTAATATTTAAAATTAATCATCACTTGCTCTAACGGTTTTGGAAATCACTACGATAAAGTTAATTAATCATTGCGTTAAAGCAATAAAGTTCTTAAAAAATGTGTTAAACACATTTCTTAAGGACATGCAAAGTCTCCCTCCGGTCGATGGCCAGATTACCGAAGGCCTAAATTCGTACCGTTCGGGAGGAGATCATTGCCCAGCAGTGGTTCAGTCATGGGTAATAAAAAATAACTAGAAAACCCTTTCAAAAGCTGCTTAAATCGATTTATCAGTATTTTATAATTGATTGAAGATACACGTCCTTGAATTGATCGATACAAGTCACATCTATTTCCGTTCGGCTACAAGTTCACGACTATTTATAGATAATTCCGAGTACTCCTGTATCACGAGTGTACTTATTAAGTTCTGTTGCTGTGTGTGGAATGTTTTATGTAAGTTTGTTCATCATCTTTCATAACAAAATTCAGACATTTAAGCCTGTTACCCCAAAAGACAAATAGAAAAATATCCATGTTTTACAATTCACAACAAAAGCATCATTAACTTATCACGCAACAACGATGTCAACAAACTCCGAACTACTATAAAAAATACAGTAATGTAAATTAGAAAAGTCCTGTTGCTCTCTGGCCGACCCGGGAATCGAATCCGAGGCTTCATGACCAGTAGTCTTATCACAACGCCAGTTCCACAAGGACAGAAATCTAAAAACGCGTATATGTAGTGGTATTATATGGGAACTTCATGTTAAAATTTAAAAAAATAGGCATTGAGCACCACTGACTTATGTACCGACCTGGTAAAGTGTTTGAAAAAACACATGTGATACTATAAAATACTGTAATTAAAACAAATTGTTTACTAAGTACAGTCAGCTGACTACAGTGACGATGAAACGGAAATTGAATGAAAACATGACCCAAGTATGTGATAAAAAGTGTAAAGATGCTAATTAAAACGCAATAAAAACATCTCGTTTGAGGAAATTAATGAGAAAAAGGTATATTTTTCCTCATAATAAGTAATACAATTCATAATTTGTAAAGATTTTTTTGTTTTTTGTTAATCCATTTTTTACCATTTTCATTGAAGTTTCAACCTAATTTTGTTTTTATTTATTATTTTTTTGTTATAAATGCATTATTTTTTAGTACTATAGTCAGAGTTTATTGACCTAATTTTTGTGTTTTCGATCAATATGATTTTTATTTTTCCTCCCGGTTTTGTATTTCCAAAAGTTAGCTATAAGCCTTTTAGATAATTCAAAATTGTTTAATTTAACACCAAATATTGTTTAAACTAAAACTTAACAACTAAATTTTACCTTTTTGTTTTAATCTTTGTACAGTATGAAACTAGGTAATAGATTTAGTAGAAGCTTTTATCTAGACTGTGTGTTCCATTTTTATTACGTACTAGCTGACCCGCGCAACTTCGCTTGCGTCACATAAGAGAGAATGGGTCAGAATCTTTCCCGTTTTAGTAACACTTTACTGTTACTCTGCTCCTATTGGTCATATCTTGATGATATATAGCCTAAATCCTTCCTCGATAAATGGGCTATCTAACACTGAAAGATTTTTCAAATCGGCCAGTAGTTCCCGAGATTAGCGCGTTCAAACAAACTCTTCAGCTTTATAATATTAGTATAGATTGTTAGTTGATTATTGTAAAGTCATTGTTGTTGTTTTTTTTAATGCGTAAACTATTCGAACATGATGATATCCCGTTAACCGAACAATATGCGAACTATCACGTGCCGATAGAACAGGCAATTGTGATTACTTTGTATTACAGAATGCCTATTTACCTTTCCAACGGCGTGACAATAATAATGTGATTCGGTTATGAACTTGCTCTCTATAAAATAATATTTAATGAGACTATTTTGAATACACTTTTAATGTCTGTATGGGAAAAGTTAGCAGTAAATATCGTCACAGTTTAATGCGGGTTTTTGTAAATCTCTGCTTATATTTTCGAGTATAACAGCCTTGATGATAGTGTGAATGTATTTGAAATGAAAAGTAGCATGTGTTTGGAGTGATAACTATCATTAGCACTAAGTTAACTATTAAACTAGATACTTATCTGAAAAATAGCAGAGTACAGTACTTCTTACAGTATCCTAACAAAAAATTGATCGTTTCAGTTAAAATAAACTCCCTATTGCCAATGGGAACTTTAGAAAATCGCTGGATCGATCGATATTTATTTATTATTTATAAAAAATTAAACAACATCTCACACAAACATAAAATCAGACCATATTCCCATAGAGATAAGAAGAAATCCCAGAACGCCACTTGCTACGATCATTACAAACTTAAAAGAATATCTCATCAAATTAAATAATGGTTATCATAAGTAAACAGATTTCCCGAGCAAAAATGATGAAAAGTTTATTTCTGAAGTCAAACCATTGACCTAAGTAGTTTTTTTCTTTTACTCTCATGTTTCGTCAACAACATAATAACTTCATACTCGTATATCCTGTACATAACAACAAATTATAACGAAAATAAGTTATTATTATTTTTTGTTATAAATTACACGTAGAGTTATAACCGTTCCGTATTTCACAGGCGAGTGTCCGACATAATAACATGTGACATTATTTTAATAATAACGTTTATGTGATGTACAACTATTCATTTTATATCGAAAATCGTAGTTTTGTTCATGTTTTTCCTATTGATGATCGTTTGAAATGAAGTTATTTTGAATTTCGCATTAGGAGAGCTTACTGTAGTTCGCAAAAATAATTTTCGTCAAATGATTTTTGTGTATGACGTTTTCTTATTCTATTCTGACTATATCGGAAGCATACTTTATATTATTGTACCATAGTATTCATAAATAACGTATAAATTGTGATAGTAAGGCCTCGTTGAGTATAGTAAGGCCTCAGTTATTTATTTATTTTGAATAAAGCGTCCATGAACCTTTCTAAGCATAATAATTCTGAACTGCCAGTTAAGAACACTATTTAAAATAACTTTTTATAAAAATAATAATGTCACGTTGCTATTATAATTATTTGTATTAAATGGTTTTTTATTCAATTTATTGATTGCCAGTAAGATTAGAAATTTATAATTAAAAA
This sequence comes from Anticarsia gemmatalis, assembly GCF_050436995.1. Taxonomy (NCBI): domain Eukaryota; kingdom Metazoa; phylum Arthropoda; class Insecta; order Lepidoptera; family Erebidae; genus Anticarsia; species Anticarsia gemmatalis. Next base: position 6,508,356 of record NC_134768.1, on the reverse strand, counting down.
CTTTACTGCATTATACAAATAGTATGAAAGTAATACTAGGTACTTAATGTAGTAACGTGCAACTGAGAATATGTCTCTTTGATACAGGGAAGACAGTGTAATATTCCCTTCATTCCATTAAACGAAATTTCTATAGATTCATCCGTTATTAATAAAATACGGACAGGTCTCTACTCGGACCATTATAAACGTGCAAACTACGTCATAATCCGAAGAATCATAAAAACATTTAAAAAATGAATGTGACAAATGACAATGTGTAAGTGCGAGCGAGAGAGTCCAATAAAATAACATGACGTAACTCGCACATTTGCAATGGCGCGATTGTTTGCACATTCCCACTCTTTTTACAATAAAACATCTCTTAAAATCTTCATTACAAATAAATAGTCATAATAAATGTATAATCACAATTTTAATTATATACTTTACGTTGTTACCTACATACGTTATGAATTAAGTTCTACAAATCGTTGTTTTGTCTTGAGAAGCCACAACTATAGGAACGTTTATTTTATAATAATACCGTATCTCGAGAAAATCGCTCGCGTTACACCTCAGGTGATGTTTCAACTTCGTCATTTGTGTTATGACGTCATTGAAATTTGTATTCGTTTTTCTTAAAGACAACTCCCGCACTAAGTATTGCTCTTGTGTCGCGGAGACTTTCAGACATACATATAAACAACGGAGACTCAGTTCAATCAGACCCGAAACGAATATATGTGGACCGCACTAAAATTGTTCCGTGTGGGAAGCTCCCTGGCGAAATTATAGTATATAAACCACGGAGGCAGCCAAAAAGATTGTGAGTAAATAATTAAATTAAAAAAGAAGTAAGTAATAAAGATTTTAAAATGTTGACTGTTGATTTTCTACAGTTATTGTATAAGTACACACTGGTTAAGCATTCAAACTCTTGGTTATTAGGAATTAATAACTTTAAACCCCTTGCGATGCGATAATTGCGAAATAGTTTTACGCGAACTCGAATAAATATCAATCAATTCAATGTGTGATGCAAGACTCACAAATCAAAGGTGCCATCGTAAGAATATTTTCTCAATTAAATATTACGAAAGTTGAAAAGAATATGTATTATCTTGCCGGACATGAAACCCATGCAATAAATAACAATCAGTCAGTCTTTATGTACTACTACTGGGACCAAAAAACTAGTCATCTTGTAAATTCCCGTATAAATATATTATAATAAATGATTTCGACAGGTGCATCATTGCAATTCGCTTTTGTAATAATTAATTTTATTGATTGTCGTTTGTCACGATATTGCGTGATTCGTCACAATGCATGTTTAATTAATTTCGTTTTTTTATGTTTACGGTAGTTGGTACCGATACATTACTGTTAAATCTATTATTTTTGCATGTTACAAAGTCAACAAATCAGTGTTAACAAATCTCAAAAGTGACTAACTGACTGACATAGCGATCTATCAAGGCACAGCCCAAACCACTGCATGGATGAGGCTGAAATTTGGCAAGTAGATGTTATGACGTAGGCATCTGCTTAGAGTAATTTGATCAATTTTACCCCTAAGAAGACTAAATAGGGGATGAAAGTTTGTACATGTCTTAGATTTTCGGCTGATTGAACTCAAATTAACCTAGATTCACACCAAAGATACTTTTTACTTCGGGAAATATTTTCACACGGACGAAGTCGCAGGCGGAAGCTAGTCCGTATATTATTTACTAGCTGACCCGCGCAACTTCGGTTGCGTCACAGAAGAGAGAATGGGTCATAATTTTCCCCGTTTTTGTAACATTTTTAATGGTACTCTGCTCCTATTGGTCGTAGCGTGATGATATATAGCCTTCCTCGATAAATGATTAATCTAACACTGAAATAATTTTTCAAATGGGACCAGTATTTCCTGAGATTAGCGCGTCCAAACAAATTGTATATACCATAAACTTGTAAACATTATTAACTTCAAGTGGGAAAGTCTATCCATCTGTAGCTACATATTTTATACTTATATAGTCTTACTTAAGCTAATATGAAGAACAAAAAACGAATACTGGCAGAGTAGCATCGAACTCGTTAATAATATTACTAGGATGTAAAAAATCACAATTAAACAATAATTCTCAGTTCCACTAATCAATCTTAATCGTGGGTATAACCCTATATAAGAAAGAAATGCGTAATTTTCATGCTTTATAGCAATTAACAGAGCATTAGTCAGTTACGTGAGAGTTTACATAATAGATGATGGCCGTGAAAACTTGTAAGAGTATCGATCGTATTGTATTGTGGTGCATTTATTATTAAGATGTTTCAAGCCTAGGACAAAGGTGAAGGAAAGTTATTTTGGTTGTTTTGTCTGGGCCTATTTTTATACTGCTTTTTAAAAAAATATTTTTTATTACTGTCCAAGTTTACAATGTTTTTGAGAACAATGATAGCCGCACGAGTTGTCTGTATCGTGGTATCAATGCAATTGATTACCAGGACTAGTTATACAATAATTCTGCTTACTAACTAATAGCAAATATACAAGCTAATTTTATTAAGATAACAGAACAGAGAACAAAATTTTACATAAAGAGAGTAAGAATTTGTGAGATTTTTAAAAAGACACATGTATAGTATATCAGCTTCGTTAAAGGATTTTCCTTATTGATTAAAACATTTTCAAACGGTTGATTAGTTTGGAGATAGTCACATTTAAACAAATAAAATTGTAACGCCACCAGAATATTTACTACTATACTTTACAACTATAAAAAATATATTCATATTCTTCAAACAATTTACTACTACAGTGATGAAATTGTAAATAAAAGTTTCCATATAATTAAACAAAGATGCAATAATATTATGACAAAAGAAATACAAAATAAAGAGACATTACGTCGATTTAACACAATCAAGTAAGAAAATTTTGTTATGAAAATATTTCTATCGTAAGATCTTGGGATAATCTTAACCTTGGGTAAAAATGTTGTTTATAAGGATTAATCATGATGCATAATTATAATGGCATTTGCTTCATGGGTTATAAACATCAGAAAGACTTGATTTCCCGAGTGGCACCGTTTTCTAGACTTAGTTAAAATAAACGCAAATACAGTATACCTAATAATGAGATTTATTATTTCACGGCAAATACTGTTGCCATAGTTTTTTCAACGTTTCGGACACGCTAGGACAACTAACGATAGTGACAAACTGTTAATGTTGACTATCCTGTAGCAACATTTTAGACAAATTTAAAAATTATGATTATTTTAATTCGTCTGAGAATCACACACCCACTACGATGTTTCATTGTCGCTATCAAACCAACTTACGGAAACAAACGCCTAAATTGTAAATAATTGCTTCCAAATTGGTAGAGGAATCACCAACATACTTACAAAACACATTGCCAAACAAAATATGCTGTAAGTTACAATGCACTTACCTAAAAACGACCTCACTCCCAGAGTCCCTCTAGCCACAGAGAGTATCATAGCTAGAGTAGACACGCCGCCCCCAGCAAAGATGTAGGCTTGCTTGGCACTGCCTCCAGCTGCATTGACGTCTCGTCTCCGCCTCCACAAGGGAGCACATGATGACGCGCATACAAATATGCCGAACACTATGCACTCCCATGCTAACCACCCGGAATTCATGGTTCTGGAAAGAAGAAAGTACTGTTTAGACGGTTGAAAAAGTAGGCTGGCTAATGGTTTGATTTGATTAGTTATTGTTCAAGTGTCTCTGTGTAACGGTGGTTACAATGGTTGCCATGCTAATACTGTAGCATGGGAGGTCTTGGGTTCGACTTTCGCAAACAGATGTTTTGATTTTGGTTGTCAGTCTCGACGATTTGTGTGATTTTAAAAATCAAAGTGGTAAAGTTTATTAGCGCTGGAGTCGTCTTCACAAAGTTTATTTATCTTGTTATTTTTTTGTTTGTTATATATTTATTAAGCCCTAACCCTAACCATAGGTTGAAGGAAATAAGCCATTGGAGCGGCACGTTGTATAAGTCTAATGTCAATAGATTTTAGATCTTACCTACCTAAGCAAGTTCTACACTATGTTCAACATACCCTTACATAACCCAAACTTTAACAAACATACAAACACACAATGACCTCAGTCCGTTGTCGTACAGTCATTAGCGCTCTGCTGATACACGGTAAGATTATAGTCGTAATTATATGCTACATATTGGAAGGTTGAGTTTATAGAGGTGTGAAAAACCATGACGGTAATGATAGTGAAATATGTAGTTATAGATATATAACTATAGTTAAATATGAATAGTATGAGAGCTGTACGATGTAACTTTTATACTTTAATATAGATTAACTTTTATATAGATGTATGAAGATGTTTGATACAAATTTAATTGTAGTTTTAGTGATCATCGCCCAATATAAGTTTTCTCATTGCTATATAATTGAGACAGATTTTATCAGAGTATAAAACAAACAATGTAAAAATTTTGAGTTATGCAGTCAATGCATGTACATTTATTTTATATGAACGAAAATTAGAAAAATTGTGTCACAGATATCAGTCTTACATTTTTCCGTGGTTTATAATATATACATAAACAACCGAGTAATGTGAGAATTCGTTAAGTGTGGGAATCGAATTCACGACTCTCATGAAGTCATGCGCGGAGTAAAAACCACTGCACCATTGCCGTCGTTTACCTAAACATTCAGAAACAAAACACATTTTCACTATTTTTAGATTCATTAATAATGAATGAATGACACATTCAAATTATTTTTATCTCATTTTATCAAGATCTCATTGAGATAAAGTTTTAACATCTGTTTCGATTACTCACCTACTTTCTTATCAGTGCTTTTAAGATAACTGTGTCAGTCTGCTGAGATTTAGATGACTAAGAGACAGTCGTGGGTTCAATTTCCGGGTTAAGACAGTACTGTCATAATACGGAAATTATCTAACTAAAATTACTTATTTCTATTAACACTGACATATCGAAAAATAAAATGTTATAGCTGCTATTTTCTTTCGTAGAGTGACCTGCATAAAATGATCATCGTTAACTTCAATACTTAGGTAAAAATAAATATCGCATTTCATTCAGTAGTCGTAGTTTTAGTCCAAAGTTCCAATTTCTATGTATCGAAGCAAAACGTGAAATGGGCACGTTTCGCTTAGCCAACAAAGTTATAATGAGGGTAATGTATTTTGCACGGAGACATACATAATATATATTATTAAGCAAGAGTTACCATAATTTTCTAAACGCAAATAAATTTTAAGTTTGTAAAGATTTGTTTAATCCATACTTTTATATTATACCTAAATGCGAAACTCTATCTGTTAGTCAATGACGCCTAAAGTACTGAACCAATTTGCATGAAATTTTGTATGGAGATATTTTGATACCCGAGTATATAGGCTGCTTTTTACCCGGGGAAAATTACGCATTCCCATGGGAAAATTTAGGTGGCGGACGAAGTCGCCGGTAAAACCTAGTAAATAAAAAGCCTTTAAATCATGTTTAGATTCTAACATTCGGCAGTATAACCAATGGGTCAATTTAACTACGTAAGAGAATAGAGGAAGTAGTCGTTTACCTAATTCAATGAAAAATTGTCGTACTCACGCACGAGGTCATTGACATCGTAACCTATATCACTTAGAGAATAACTCGTGATAGAAGATGGCAATAACCTAGCCATAGCTGTATGAACCACTTTAAACTATCTGTTAATTGTGCGTCAAACATAGATAATTAAATATATATTTTTTTACCCCATTACTGTCCCACTGCAGGAGAAGGGTCTCCTCCCAAACGAGGGGGAGGGGTTAGGCCTTGAGAACACCACGCTGGCCAAGTGCGGGTTGGGCAATGCATGCTCTCAATAAATTAAAGACACATTTTTGTGACTATGCATTTCATAGTTACGAAAATGTGTCTCTTTTAGCCAAGATTAAGATTTAAAAAAAATCCGTTTGTTGCTTCTTTGCTCCTTAACTACTGGGCCCATTTCGATGGGCCTTTCACTGACAGATAGTTGTTGTTATGAGAAGCAGCCCAAAAATGTATTTCTTAAATATCTACCCAAGCAATTAACTAACAAAACAGAAGAGAAACAAACATATTTGGAAAATTTTCTTCTACAATACAATTGTAAATCAGTAAAGTTCCTTAGTACGTACTATTATGTATTTATTGTCTTATTTACAATCACTTTGTTACTCTCAATGCTCATTTCCCGCTTCGTGATGCATCGTGAATGAAGTTTGTCATGCATTGTATTGGCTCCTTTCAGAAATATGAGATGTTAATGACAGAAGATGATGTAGTTATAAGTTTAATAGTTAGAACGTGATTTGTGATACTATCACGTGTTGCCAATGAGGATGTTTTCATGCATTTTATTTTATTTACGAGGTTTCGTAGGGTCGATTCTGAAACTTTGTGGGATTTGTATAATTATATATATGTGTTGAGTATAGTCAATTAAAACGTGCGTGTAAGCTTATTGCAATTGGTAAGTAAAGTTTTTAAGGTAGTAATTAAAGTTTTTTTTTTATTTTTTTATAAATTCGGGAACCGTACTGAATTACTGCAAATCAAAAACATTTCTCATTTTTTACATTTTACAAACCGTATTAATGTTATTTTGTAATCCGTAGTGACTATCTTATATTTAATTTAGCAATCAGGCAACATTCCCTGTGTATCATTACAGAAAGTATCTCAACAAATCTAACCAATATATTTCACTTACATCTTAAGGAATAATGTACTTTATATACACCTACATCATTCCTATTTATTACCAAATATAAACAAACCAATCCAAATTTCATCCTTCAAGAAAATCTCTCTAAACCCCTATATCTAAAATGATCTACAAAACAAATGATCACCGCTATAACTATTCTGTTTGTTTTCTCAACAAAAACATGAATGATTGAAAACTATGATTTCCTTGAGTCATTGCTTATCTCAAAACTCATCGTGTTATGGCTGTACGTGGTTTAACTAAGCTGAAAGATAGTTTTGTATGAATTATGGCTTGTTTAGAGTGAATAAATAGTAGGATTTGAGATATATTTCGAATAGAGAGGCTTAGTATGACCGGAACTCGATATAATGTTTCTGTTTGTCCGCTCCGATTTCACCCGGTTTACTCCAGGTAACCGTTGACAAATTGTACACTTAAACCTTATAGAGAATCGCTCCATATATTAGTGATAATCACATAACAAACTATTGTGTAGATTTAGAATACATCGCGAACAGAATGCTCGACAGACGCAGCTAGGAGATTTTTATAATATCTAGGAGTGATCGTGATATTAAACTGCTACTGATCGAATTCTGATCAATTTAGAGCACAGGTAGTTTATAACACAAATTACACATAGGATACTCTTACCCCGAGAATTCTTTAACACAGACAAAGCCACGGGTGGCATCCAGTGTATAAACACATTTTTTGCACTAAAACAATAACATAAGTACTTTTCTAAAATAATAAACAAGACCATTATTTCTAACAGTTATTTTCATGTACAATGCGCTCAATTTACAGCCGTTATAAGCAGGAATGATATATCTTTATATCAAATATATTATTCAGATTTATCATTTAGTCCCGTGCAAGGCTTATTTATTAGAAGCTTAGCCTCCGGCTATACTTAAGTTAATAAATGAAGTGCTATTCTTACACCTGTTAGGGAAGCTATAAAGCTTAGGTATTAATAAGCGCGAGAAGCGATTTGGATTCGAAGAAGATCTTTAGTAAAGTAGCCATATTTTATTATAATAACAGGCCGCCTACGAATTTGTTTGCGTGGATTTTGGTTTCCCGTTTTGACAACATTTTCATTTCTGTTTTTTTATATAAAAGTTTTTCAGTCATGACCATTTTTACCGAATTTTCATTCATTGCTGATTTTTCACATAAAAGGTGGAGATTTTCCACAAAAATCCTCTCTTAGTATTTCTATACACCTCTCAAGAAATATTCATACCAAATTTAGTACCATACCGTTCAGTAGTTACGGCCTGTGTTGTCCATCAGTCACTCAGTAACGGAAGAGTTTTATGTATATTGATTGTATTATTATGTTTGACATTTAATTACACTGTTCATTGTTTGTACTATTATTTCAACTTTATGAGACATTTAGACGGTTGACGTAAACTATAAAGATCTGCTTTTATGTTAGGAATGATTAACTAATCTAGTAAATTAATTAAACAATCGACTTTCGACATAGCAACAGTAATAAATAATAACTGGCTCGAACTAGCTAACAACTAACTAACTTGCAATGCCTAGTAGCTAGTTATGGTTCCGTACGTAAAGTGTAAAAACGGGACCCCATTACTGGTACTGCGCTGTCTGAAGACTGCTACTGCTGAGACTTTCTGCCAGACTGCATCTCATGAACCGTGATAAAGAAATTAGAAAATACGTATATGTATAAGTAATAATTTTTTAGACAATATTTTTTGCTGTTGCCACTACAATAACAAATACTATAATTCAGCATTTGACCGGGTTTTATTAGCTAAATATACTTCTAAAATATACATGATCAAATGCACATCTAATTTTCTATTAAAGTACAAAAATAGTTTATTTTCATTATAAACCAAAAAAGGTACGATAATTGCTAATTAGTTACTATGATAACTTAATCAATTTCAGCTCCCACGGCAACACATTCTCCGAAAACTAACGTGTGTACAAAACTACTGATCAGCTGTTTTCAAACACAATTGCAATGTACGAAACACGAGATTCTCATCAAAACCTTGTTCGAAACAATGGCTTTTCAACTCATTTCATGTTTCTAAGTATTTGAGCGTTTCCGACAATTATACAATATTAAGTCAACCATTTGTATCTTCGTTTACATTACGTTTATTTGTTTTTTATCAACATGATTGTAGTCGGAATTGAGACATTTTCGTTGATGTAGATTTATGTTTGGACATTAATGAATCGTGTACTTTTTTGATGTTTGTTACACCTTTAATATCAATTATGACTGGTTTAAGGTATCAAGCAGGTTGAACAAACATATCTACATACATTTCTGTAGAAACCTTTCAAAACTCTTATTTAATAATGTCCATAACATATTAAAATGCAAATGAATTAGACGAATTTAACTAGGCTAAATTGACTAGGTTAATAGACTGATTTTTAATACATTAAATTTTGTTGAAGCGGGAATACACATTCTTAAATCACGTTACACTTTATAGTTCTCCTTTCTTTATAATTTAACAAAATTAAGTCATTATAAAATCTCTAAACCAAGCATCGCCTGCTCAAATCTTCATACAAAATATCTACAAACTAAATTATTCCTCACTGCAACTGGCCGTGACATTGTCCGGTTCACGGCTTTCCCGATCGATCGCCGCTCTCCGCTCACGAACTGACCTGGCCCAACAAAACGCAGTAACGCGAACAAACCAGTAGAACTCGTCACACATTCCCGTTACTTTAAGTTATCGAGATCCCGAGCTAATTATAGACTGATTTATTACTTGAACCTTCTAAGAGCAGGCCCATTGACGAGTTATAAACTTGAAATATTGTACTAGTTAACTATTATTGCGCTATTAATAAATGTGTAAGCAGGATGAGTAAAACCTACGTTAGTTACAGAAACTGTAAACGTAAAATTCTTAACATACCATATATTGAAGTTATTAGGACAATTCATAAATAATTATAATTTATCGGTATGTCAACACATTAAGCCTTTTGTTTTCCACAATCCTCTAAAGCAACAAAAATTAAAATATTATAAAACTAGCGGCCCGCCTCGGCTTCGCCCGGTTTAATTAGTTAGGGACAGAAACGGTAGGTTACTTAGTTTTTTAGTAAGTTATGATTTAGCAAAAAGATAACTTAAGTACGAAAGAATCACTTAACTTTTATATCGAAAGGTTTTCATACGGGCTAAGTTATAAACTAAACTATTAGTTTCTACTTTAAATAAAAACTAGTAACTTAATTAATTTGACATAAACAGTTCTAGACGAGGCATCCAGTAGATAGATGCTATCACTGATAGTCATCGTAGACAATTTATTTATAGTTCTAATGAGACTGCCCTTGGGTCTGGAATCTTTAGGTCAGGTTATACTATAGTTCAACTACTTAGTAGAGAGTCTTGTATGCAAGGTTTGCTTCTGGAAGATGTATACAAAGTTCAAAATTAAGAACATAAGTGACCCGCAGACTTATAGAGCTGACGCCTTGTTTGATACAGTAACTTTATATCGGAAATACACAGAATTATAAATTTAAATACAGCATGCCAATCCTGTCTACTAAGTCGTCGGACTATAGTTTATAAATATTATGTATGCTCATTGTAAATTGATACCCGACTTTCTGGTTTTGGAAAATTGTGTATGCATTTTCCTATAGATTCTAATCATGGGATGATAATTTTAATAGGTTATATGAATCATTCGTAGACATGATTTATTTTATGAAGTGTTTTTACCCTGTTCGGTTTATTAGAAAATATGAATATTTATTTAATTTTATACATAACTTACGAGTCACCTGCTGACTCTATTACTTTTATGGTTAGTTTAATAAACCGATTTGCATGAATTGGCAGGGTAGTAGGTTAGATATATACGAACGCAGTCTTAGACACCCTAGACAAACCTGGATTAGATATTGTAATTAGGTTTCATCCTGGTTACATGAGGTGGTTTGAACTCATAGAAGATAATATATTTTGCAATCAGAAGGCAATTTTGGCTACTGAATTATTCATTACAAAATTAAGAATGATGATACAAAAATGGTAAATTATTGTTATCTACCGTCTCTTTAGCGTGTTTAGTACCTAATGTATTCGACTTCTAAAGCATGGGGTCTCGGGATTGATTCCAAACACATAGTATTTGGTATTTTCTTATTTATATTGGAATATTTCTCAATTATAACCGGGACTTTGGTAATGTGCCCGACAAAAAGTAATGGGCTCCCCTCCCACTAATAGGGCTAACATTGTTTACGGCGAAACACTTGTATGTTTGAGTGTAACAGGCGTGACATTTTGTATGTTATATGAATATTATCTTATGTGAATAACCGTAGTACCAAGTGATGTGCGTGTCGAACAATATTTTATCAAGATCGTGTAAAAGGGGAAAACCAGAAAAAATACTAAAAACACGTGTTTTATACGTATTATAATTAAAATATAATCGTGTCTATATTTTCCGGATGTGTACAATGTATAATATAAATTAATTACGCATAATTACCTATTGATTTTGAATAATTTTAATATAACCACCGACCATACCTATGCAATTATTTATATACCTATTAAATCCGTAACATGTGATCGCCATGTTCAAATCAAATTAATTCGTGACCCTTCTAGGAATCGAACTCACGACCAACGAGAAATGACGTCTAGGGTTTTGTTTGGCATAATTCCGGTTTAAAGTTTGTTATGAAAGGAAAGTATTCTGATATGTAATTATAATAATATGATAGAATCGTAATAACATCATCAAATTACAGTCCATTTAAAGCGAAAGTAAACCTTGTTCATGAGTCACCGACTATTGGCAAAAATGAAAATTGGTAAAAATTGGTTCTGCAATTTTTGAGTTAACCGCGAACAGACAAATATACGGCCAAAGATGTGGTTTTCTAATAGTATGTATTGTTCTACTCCAAACTTTATGGATTTGAAGTTTATGATATTTAATCGATAGAGTCGATTTTGATTCAAAAATATCATATTACACTAGTTTTTCTCTAAACGGAGAGAGAAACAGAGTAAGAAAATTATATTTTCTTCCCGCCCCTCTCTCTCTATCTCTCCATCTCTCTCTCTCTCTCTCTCTCTCTCATAGAAAACAGGTCGAATATTATATTTTCAAATCAAACTAGACTCTATTATATAAGAAGGTGCGCATTATATTGAAACTAATTAATCACATCGCTATAAAACTCAAGTAGCTGAATTAATCTTACAAAGATTAATCGATTAAATCATTACTCGATTAAAATTCTACTGCGAATGCATTCCTTGTGTTTTACGGTTTCTTTGATTTACTCTTACTATTCGACTAACGAAGATTTTCAATACACTATCTGCAGTAAAAGATTCATTACTAAAGATAGCAAATTTATGATAATTATTTTTTCAATACAAAGCAAAATGACGTGATATTTTTTATAGTTATATACCGAAAACTAAAGGTAACTTGCAAATAATATTACATGACAATAAATGCTGAAGCTTATGGCAAAAGTTGAGATAAATTCTATTTGATCGCAGGGGCGTAGCTACCGCCGTATCTGCCGTATCAATTATACGGGGGCCCCGGGCCACAGGGGCCCCCAAAAGTGTGTAAGGAAAAAGAAATATTTTATTATTATTTAATATAATTTTCTTTTGTGAAAAATCTTTACCCCCAAACAATATAAGGGCCCCCAATCAATTTTTTATACGGGGTCCCGCCAATGCACGCAACGCCACTGTTTGATCGCAGAAATTTCCACGCTCGAATCAGGCTCCAAACTCCTCTAAGAAAACTAGTCTTGTTTAGTGCGACGGGGAAATACCATGATTGTCACGAGTCAAAAAAATATTTTGAAAATTGACAAAAACGTTTATATCATGTGTCTTTATATTGTAAAACGTGTCACAATGAGATTTGTCAAAGCGATAAGCAGTACCGTGAGAAAATTACTCCAAAACATTTTGTTCAAATACATAAAAATTCAAAATAATGATTAAATTTCAAATTTAATGACGTAATGAACAGTTTTTTGTACTATTTAATAGTAGTACATAAAATGATTAAACAATTATGCAAATAATATTTTTTTGCAATGCAAAATGTTCGTTCTTATTTAACGTCAAATTAATACGATAACGGTCTTTAAGATAAAATAATTTTGTCTTTGCAAATATCTGTCACTAAGTTATTGTTTGTAAGCCTTCGTATCGCCTTATCTATAAAAGGTCACATAAGAGAAAAAGGGTCATAATTTTCCCCATGTTTGTAATATTCTTTACTGGTACTCTGCTCCTATTGGTCGTAGCGTGATGATATATAACCTATATAGCCTTCCTCGTTAAATGGGCTATCTAACAGTGAAAGATTTTTACAAATCGGACCAGTAGTTCCTGAGATTAGCGCGTTCAAACAAACGAACAATCAAACAAACAAACTCTTCAGCTTTATAATATTAGTATAGATTAATCAATGATCATCCAATATTATCTAGTAAAAGGAGCTTTGCCCAGTTGTGGGACATTAATGGGTTTCACTGTCTAGCGACTTCATATTGTCCTTTATATTTTTTGCTTTACTCTAGAAAGGACTGCATGTGGTAATTATGGGTTCGTATCACCACAGAACATCGTGATCAAAGTCTTTCATGATTTCAACGAGGTTTAATTAGCTCAATGACGAATATTGTTCAAGATGTGTTCTTTCCAGAAATTTTCAATGTCAATAACTAAACACAATAAATTATTTGACGTGTTCTCTATTTATTACGAGCAATGAGCAATCAAGTTGCTCGAAGTTCTTGCAAAAAGTTGCACATTTCGATATACCTACATTATACAATAAAGTTATAATGAAGTATATAGTTCTTTTTTCCGAATATTACTCTGCTTTGATCTAAAGAAAAGCTTTGACTTCCCGAATATTAAACTAAGATGTAATACAGTTATTTTAAAAGAAAACACCATTTTATCTCTACCGATAGAATCGTACACAGTTTAAACATACATCAATTTTATTCGGAACTAATCGGGAAATCCCGGTTGCAATTATGAACAGAATCTAATAATTATTTACTCGAATCAGCCCATAACTTATAACAGCCGTAACTAATACGTGTAACTTTAACTACCAGTTATCCTGTTAACTGCAAGTATAATGGTAGGTTGTATGCATGAATCATACTAACAAGCTTCCCTGTTGTACATTTTAAATGTGTATATATGTAAAGTATATTACATTAATATGATGTTTAATTATGGTTTATGTAACTTAACATGAAATCATGACACCCAGAAAATATCTATCAGGCTTTTGACACGACACGAAATGAAAAAAAAAAAAAAAACAATTGAGTCAATTTTCTTTATAATTTTTAAAAATTAAAATAAAATTGAGGTCAATATTCTTTTTTCATTGTTAAGTAAGTTCTATAGAAGAGTAGCTCAGAATAGGAATTACTTAACAGAAAAAGGGGTAAGACCTGCTGATCAGTAAACGATCAGTGGGTTATGCAACGTTAATGCGTACATTTTAAAAATAAGTAGCCATTTAATGTTATTTAAGCAAAGGGGCTCCGGAAGATAATCTAGTTTTTATTAAATAAAATAAACAATCATGAAACCATTTTAAAAGACTTCAAACATTGACACTGGTTGGACCACTAACCATTAGATGAATCAAGTTCAAAAACATTCAGTACAGTCATAACGATTTCTTAGAACGTATACAATTTATCTAATAATAGTTCATAACTATGATAGACACTAACTATTCTCGGCAAAAGTATTTCCATAATCAGGCAAACTACGTCACGGGAGACGCAAACTGAAGTCAATTGAAGGAAACGAGCTGTTCCTAGCAATAAATGTTATAAACCTACGCTGTATTTTGGCTGGCGTAGTGGGTGCTTGTCGCTAGGTTATATTTATATGTAATTCTAACTATATGAAGTTTCTTCCGCATGAATATGGAAGATATGCGAAAAGAACAGAAAATCTACTTTTACATAATTTATTAATATTATTATAACCCATCACTGTCCCACGGCTGGGCAAGGGTCTTCTCCCGTAATGAGGGAGGCGTTAGGCTTTGTATTTACAAACTTTATTTAAAATTAAATATGCGTACCTATATTTAATTTTAAATAAAGTTTGAGTCTGTTAAGCTTGAACGGCTAATGGAATGAACTGATTGTATAGAACTTCAGCAAGACGATACATGATAGCAAGCCAGCGTAAACCTTATGAGCAAATCCTCTAGTTACAATTGCAATTATGTGTCAATTAAGAATAGGTAACACTTTACAAAACGAAAAAATAAAATTGTATGATTTGCAATTAAATCACATTATAGTAGAGTTAGTTTACATTAAATATTGTTTGTTAAAGGAATTAATTGTTACGTAATAAATGCTCAGTAATATTCAATAATATGAAATTGATAGATTAACACTATAATTTTATGTAAATAGCTAAAGATAACAGATACTAGTATCACACCTTTGCAAATGGCTATTACGCAATGATTATTTTTTCGTCTTTTTCCTACTACAAGGATCATAAAATAACGTAAACAAAGTAATGTGCATATTTATAAGACGCAAGTGATTTACACTTAAACTCAAATAATGCATACAAAACCAACTCATTATTATAAGTTATAACGTTTTTGTATGCCCATTTTTAACATACGTATATAGATTCTATCACGCCTTTTATACCTAAAGGTTTAAGCAGAGAGTTGTAAAGCTTTTTTTAACATAATGCTTTTTCGAGGCTAACATATAAACTAGCCCAAATTTGCGGCTCTGCTCCCATACAACATCTTATCACCCATTTTGACTTTAGATAAAAGTACAATATTTTTTTCATCGCATTTAAGATTTACTGAATTTACTTTGGTCTTAAAATCATGGCGAGCCTCTCGCTGTATACCGGGCATGTTACCATACTCTAAATCTCTATAACCAAAGTTCAATGGCTCTTTTCCACAAACACAAAAAAAAATCATCTAACACGAAATCTGATAAAATCACTCGGACATTCGTTTTAAGGAAGAGTAACACATTGGATCGTAACGCAAAACATTCACTCGTACAGAATATCAATAACAATGTACTACTGCACTTGGCACTGAAACGCTCTACGTCACGGCAAACGTACGTTACGTGGCCACTACGTATTGAATTCAGTACTACTCGTATTTATACTATTTGTATATTGTTCATTGTATGAAAAGGCAAAGAAAGAAATCATCTATATAAAATAGAGAGAGAAAAAGTTTGAATTAGATCTAAATAAACGACGATAAGCGACAGATATTAATATACAAACCAGGGATAGATTTGTTTATCTACAGTCGAATTTTGACAGATCTACCACGCCATTTAGTTAGACGTTACGATTTTTCAGCATCTAGTACTAAGGAACTCTTCGTTGGGTTAAATAGATTTATCACGGTTTGTAAATTAGAATAACTCTTGAAGCAATCACAAATAATTTTTTATCTTATATACATATAATTTATGTATACAAACGTAAAGTTTTACATATAAAAGTATTATTCATTAAAATGATTATTTCGTATTTAATCTTTAAAATGACAATTCAACTGTTTGTAAACAAAAGCTTAATATTAATCACTAATTACCTAGTATTTTGTTAAATCATTATTAAAATATGTATAATTAAGTATTTAATTCATAGACTTAAATTTATGAGCGTTTGCACATGTCAAAGCACGTTTTTCAGACGCACTGGTAACACGTGTCGTTAGAATTGACTCACAATTAAAATTTCACGGATATGGGTACAGTAATTTTCGATGACACATTTTGAATTAAAATTGTTATCTTTGATTTGCTGAGAGTCACTAATTGCTTTTATTTTTTTATTACTTGCACGTCTATGAAAGGTGATGGTTGGTTTTAGATGGGTCACCGCTAATCTTATGAAAAGTAACTCACTTGCCCAATTAGGTAACTTTACCATGCCAAGCCAAATTAGGTACCGATAAAATATTCATTGCTTGTTATATAATGTAAAAATGCAAATATATTATAATTAATATATTTTTTTAAACTAATCAATGATCGTTGTTAAGTAATTTCTATTAAATGACAAAATAAAAATTACGTAATTAATTATTATGCAAAGAACAATGAACAGTTTTTTCTGATGTTAAATGCTTAATCAAGTAAATAATTGACTGCAAAATTTATGTAGTAATCACGCATGGATTTATTAAATTAAGACAGATTTGTGACAAGTCGCTTGCATAATAATTACAGCAGTTACTTGGCTAATTAATGGCTTTAATCAATTAATGGCTTCATAATATTTTTACGTCAATCCCTACTTATATTATAAATTTGCAAATTTATAACTTTATAACTCTGCCTGTCTAATCGTTTCATTCGTCTTTATGCCTAAACCGCTGATGTCTGATAAAATTACATTACATTTATACTATTTGTTTAAACATGTAAAGAATAAAGTGTAAAACTATTTTCGATTTATTATATGTATATGAATGTAGAGGTATATACTGCGTGAAATAATTCGTTAGCACCGTAGTCAAAGTTCTTAACTTCAAGTTGAATCAAACTACAATAAGCCAAACAGTCTTCTACTAAAAATAACTAAACGTTTTATTTAAAACTAAAGCTAGTGAAACGTTCTACAATGACTGGAACTAGGTTTTAACAAAGAATCCAATAACATCCTGCAATTGTCGATGTAAAAAACGTAAAAAATGCAAACAGAAACATCCATTTGTCTGCTTATAAAATACTCGCTAACTCGACCCACATCCGTTCGCGGTTTAACTTGCTCGTGTTGACAAAAACATGTATAACGTGAGTAAATGTTATTTGTATTTATTCCTCTATGTGTGGGAAAGTCGGGTAAGTACACCCTAGTTTTGCGGGCTATAATTTTTAGTATCGTGTAATTAGAGCTATCGTGTAGTGTAGCATTCTCTTCAGTCAATTCTATTGAGTTTCGAAAGTTTGACAGTTAAAATGTACTGCAAACCAGTTCCGATGGCGCCCGCTAGAAGCGCTGATTAGATTTTCATATAAAATTTGTCGATAGGTAGCCGATTGTCGATATTTCTAAAATTAATACGATAAAATACAAACTAGAGCACTAGATTCGTAATCTAGGTTTGCAACAGATTGTATAATCTATTACTCTCTGTAATAACATATATTATTGTTTATTCAGACACATTTGAGATTAACTTGAAAATTTAGAGCCTTCAGAATACACTAGGCTTGCTGTCTATTTACCTAATCTTGAAGCGCAAAGGATTGAAGGGCTATTTTCAAAGTTTCTCCACAACTAATCGACAGCGTAAGAATATCACCGCACACAGGCAATATAAATTTTACATTCAGATTATAATCTGCTTCAAGAGTAAACTACCTCCAACATTCCTAGTATTAGGATCTATTAGTAGTATAAAACTACATTTACGGCCATAATGCCCATATCAACAGTATTGTGACGTCATCACCGTGTTTCCGAGATGAGTTCTTGAATGAATGTCCGCTATTTACTCGCAATACACCTCTGCAATGACACTGTGTAAGCGTAATCATAGTATTATAAATTCGTACAAAAGTAGAATACTTTAAGTGATTTTGGTACAAAAATGTGATATTTTAGTCATTTAGAAATGTGTTTTCTCTGCTTTGTCGTTAGTTTACACAAAAGGGTTTATGAATTATTATTGCTCGTATTAAATCTAATTGGAATTAAAAATGATTATAATTAATTACGTTTTTTAATACCACGATATGTCAAATATTAACATAACTTTAAAAAAAATAAGCTTTACACTTATTCAAGATTTTTAACTTAATAATATTTGTATGCAAGCTTTTCTAAACATGACAGAGAATCTCTTGCATTTATTCATTCCAATACAGATTGATAGTAAGCATAAACCGTTGCCATGGCAACGGATTCGATGACTTCTACAAAGTTATTAACCTACTGTTATTTACTTGCCATACTTATTCTTTATTCCGTATATAAGATCATGTGACTACATATGAGCATCTATGACTTAGACAATAGGAAGTATCAAATTTGCTGATAACAGATCCTATAGAGCAGGTTTTAGTTTGAAATCATGACGCATTCTCGATGATAACCTGACTCAGGAATAGCACGTATGTAGTTCTGTCCCTTTCTTTTGTATGACGAGAGAAAGAGAGGCGAATATAAAGAGTTACATTTTTATGAATGAAATCATTAATCATTCATTAAACGCGAATAAAAAATAATAATCCGTCATTTATTTTGTTTATTTTTAAGAAACCTTGCTACGCGTTCAGAGCATTTATTAAATAAATTATTTGATTTGATTTGAATAAGGTCGGTTAGATTCCCACATCGAACAAATTCTTGCGTAATACATAAATACATAATCGTTTCAGTGTTTAGCTTGTTTGAGTCCTCTCGTCACAAAATGTATACCTACGCGGCTTACCTCCAAAACAAAATGGAGTATTATTTTTACATAACTCTTATAAAATATTATACGCAATTGATATGTAAGTTCGTAACATTATGACTAATACAATTTATAGCAAATTCAGAGAAAAATATAATTTTCTACGCTTATTGTAATTTCACAGTTAAACACCGTAGTAAAGCATTGGCCACGAAGAAATGAGTAACAAGGGAAATAAATACTAATCAGTTATGATAAGGAATAATAGAGAACTTTAGAAAATTCAGTAGTAATATTAATATAATACACTAGCTGACCCGCGCAACTTCGCTTGCGTCACATCTATACTAATATTATAAAGCTGAAGAGTTTGTTTGTTTGTTTGTTTGTTTGTTTGTTTGTTTGAACGCGCTAATCTCAGGAACTACTGGTCCAATTTGAAAAATTCTTTCAGTGTTAGATAGTCCATTTATCGAGGAAGGTTATAGGCTATATATCATCACGCTACTACCAATAGGAACAGAGTACCAGTGAAAAATGTTACGGATACGGGGAAAATTTTGACCCATTCTCTCTTATGTGACGCAAGCGAAGTTGCGCGGGTCAGCTAGTAAGAGAGAATTTTCCCCGTTTTTGTAACATTTTTCGTTGCTACTCTGTTCCTAATGGCCGTAGCGTGAAGTTATATAGCCTAAAGCCTTCCTCGATAAATGGACTATCTAACACTGAAATAATTTTTCAAATCGGACCCGTAGTTCCTGAGATTAGCGCGTTCAAACAAACAAACAATCATACAAACAAACTCTTCAGCTTTATGATATTAGTATAGATTATAAAAGGGGGGGGGGGAGACTCTTGTCCTGCAGTGGGACATTATTTTCAGGGTTAAAATTATATTTATATTTATTGACATTTTAAGAACAAGTAGTACGCAGAGAATGGAATTTGCATTGCTGTTATATTGCGGTGGAGTGTACTTTCTACATTATATGATTATTATGTTAATACTAGCTTCTTACAATACATTTACATTACACCTGATAAACCAGAATGTGTCTGATAGTCTGAAATGTTGATAACTAGTGTAACTACGTCAAATTGATGGTCACTATTCAGTATATTGCTGCTTTAACGTAACATTTTCATCACTACAATCTGAGGGCGAAATCAATGTACAGCATAGAGGCTTTCAAATAGTTGTCAACTGAGTTACATGATAGTCCCCCCGGAGTGTATAAAGTACACCCGCAATTGGCCATTTACAATGTTAGTCGCATGTAATATGCCGCACACATGAACAAACTTCGAGCTACTATTGAAAATGATCTAATATAAATTAAAAAGACCATAACAACTTTGCCCAACCCAGAAATCGAGCCTCCGTCAGAATACCCTACTGCCCAGACAACAGAAGCAGTCTCGCTATTTCATTCATAGATATAATTTTCAATCAACTTGCATCATAAATGTATTTATTACGAAGCGTTTAAAACATTCAAACTATCGATTAATGTACACATTCATAATGAGATGTGTCATTTACTAATTGACACTGTATTTAACACCTGGACAAGACGTAAGACATACTCTGTGTATCTAACAGTAGTGTTATGTTGATTTTATTTATAGCTTGATAATTTTATATAATTTACTTGTATAAAAGTCATAACTTTTAAACTCTCGCGTTTCAAGAATATGGGAATTAACGCGAACACGCATTTCACCTTTAAAACAACATTTTTTGGATAGGTACTAACCTTTTTCAGGTAAAATGCCAAGCAAAGAATAATGAATAATAAAAAATATTATTAATTTTATATATTTTGTTTTTAATCAAGTAAATTATAATATTCATTAATATTTTACTCAGAAGTAATTTTTTAATAGCTATTATTCACGCTATTTCCTAAAACAAATTAAATACACATTATAATTATGTGCTAACATACTTTTAAATTAATTAAAATCTATTTTAATTATTCTAACAAATATTTTTTATTACTTAAACGATAATTTTATGCGTATGCCTAGATCGTTTAAATTTTTTTGAATTCCTATCAAGAAAACAAAACACAATCGTTACAAATATTGTCTTTACGTACATCTAACGCAAGCAAGACATGGTATGAATGCAATTGTAAATTATGGTATTGTTTTATTTTACACATCAAACACATAAACTACGAAAAAAGCGCATTTAATCAACTCACAAAAAGCACGTTACGCGATGCATTGTTTCAAATAAACAGACTCTACATCCAAATTCATACGCGATTTTCTTATTAAGAGAAAGTAATTAAAATTTAATTTATAACTGTCCCATGGTCAAGGGTTGGTCTAAAATGAGCCAGGGTTCAGTCCTTGACTTAAAAAAAATAACATAAATTTTCGAACAATTTTCAGGCATGCGATTAAACAAATTACACATATCTTCGAGAAAGCATTGTCCTTTTCCATCTACTTTCGTTTGTAAACAAATATAAACTTTATTGGATCAATGCAGACACACCTTGAGGTTTTCAGGCAACATGCCAACACTCAAGTTCAGGGATCACTGTTTCACGAAATGAAGGCATGCTGTAAAATACATCCGACTTATGTTTAAGGAAATTGCGTATTTTTATTTGAATATTGGTGTTTATTGTTTAATGCATATAAAAAAATGTGTAGTGTTTCAGTTGACTGCGTGTAATGTGTTATTTTTTGTGATTGTTTTTACAGAGGACTTTTTTCTAATTTTTAAGACACCGGTAATTATTTAATAAAAACTTGGTAATTTGTTGATAAATGTATGGTAGTGGTTTTTATAAAATAAAATCTATCTATTATTGAGTGAGATAGATCGTAAGTCACATAAAAAAGGTTTCATTATTTTTTGGGCATTTCACAGGTATAATTTAAATTCGATAATTATAGTTATAAAATACTTAATCAAAAAAGAATAATGTGCACTTTATTTTTAAATTATAGGTAAAATAATTACACTATATTTTTCAACCCCTACGATAAGTACAACCCAAAACATAAAACCACCGAATCTCGATTCCGTAACTAGAATATTCCCAACAAAATATACCGGAAACTTTCTCAATCACAACAAAAACAAATCAATACTCACAGTACGACAGATCCAAAAATAACAATAAAATAAAATTATTGGCCGATCGCCACTTCAATCGTTCACTATGAGCATACGCACTACCGTCCCCGGCGGCCGACGGCGTGCGAATGATTCAACTACCGACTGTACATGATATTACTTATATCGTATATATGTACTATATGTTTGCGATGTAAACATCTTTTAAACGGCCGTAAACGTCTCATGTGATGAGAATTAAGGGTAAAAAAGTAGTTAAGTGTGTTTCTTGCTGATGCGTGCGTTCCATGCGTAGAGTTCACGGCTCTAAGATTAGAGACCGCGAGAATGTTAAAGGACTTACACTTACTGAGGTAATAGCGGTAGTTTATGTATTCGATAGCGTTTAAACCCATACAAAAAAGACGCTATTGAATAGATAAACTACCGCTAAATGTGCCTCAGAAACCAGGCATTAAACATTTGGAATCCCGATTACAAAAAGTATATAGAGCTCATTAAAGTATATAACCAGTTGCGCTCACTGTTTGGTAAACGATCTGTGGGTTAAGCAACTCTTGGCGCGGTCATTCCATAGATGGATGACCGTTTAGTGGTATTTAAGCTGGACGTCTCCGTGCATCGTATGGTTGATGATTACAATAAGCGGTGTGGCTAAATAGACATATATTATTTTTGAATAGGCACGCATTTAGAAAAAATGTCCTCAAGGTAATTTGACAGCAGTAAATTTTAATTATTATTTATTTACTACTAGAGGCCGCCCGCGACTTCGTCCGCGCGAAAAATCTTCCCTGTAAATCCCGATCCCTTCCTGAACTCTGGGATAAAAAGTAGCCTATGTGTTATTCTGGGTCTTCAGCTACCTATATACCAAATTTCATCGTAATTGGTTCAGTAGTATTTGCACGAAAGAGTAACAAACATCCATTCATACATACATACATATGTACATACATTCTCACAAAAATTAGTATTAGTAGGATAATAATATAAGTTAATATACAATTTCCTTTTCTTATTGTTATGTAGAATCTCCTTGCAAACAAAATTTACAGGTATATGTCCAATAAATTCTGTCTGATCCTCAAGGAAGCTTTTAATGTAATCTATCGATAACGTCATGAGTAGTATGTTTTTTAGATCTCGTTATGTTTTTTAGTATCTATTGTTAATATATAATATACTACTGTTTTCCTTAATTAAATAAAATGAAATATTATGGGAAGTGAAAATATTATGAAATTCAATTTAATCGTCAAAGGGCGTTGGGGCCCTATTATTTATTAATTAAAGTTAAAACATGATTATTACAGCATTTTTTTTACATAAAAGTTTGTTGTAAACATAGGATAAGGAAGAGAAAAAAATGGAGTCAATTAATTTATTTAAGTATATTCGTTTTGAGTAATAACAAAATAATATCTGATTTTAATTGAAACAGCTGAACAACTTTACTCAAAATATTTTTTGTGATTGCTCAATATTTAATACAAAAAAGTTAGCGGGTAAACAAAACGCGTGAAATCAAATAATTCATTCATAAAAATCTTTACAATAATTAATACCGAACAATCGCAAATAATTATAAAGTGAGCAATCATTAATGTAATTACGGTCAATGAACGAACTGTCATTATACAATTGCATAGTGAGGGTTAAATATAATTACCGATTTATGTGAAAAAACTTTGTTGTTAATTATTATGAATGAAGTATGAGCTATTGAGAAAATTTGCAAAGACATATTATGTTTGTAAAACTCTTTGATTTTTTACTATAATGTCTGATATATTGATATGTGTATGAAATACACCCACAGTTTGACAACCATATTGTTAATGTAACTTATATTATGTAATTCATATTCTAGATACACTAACCAAATTTGGGTTGATTTAAAAAATATTTCAACTTTAATTGATAACCCGCACCTAGTCCAAATGACATAACCCGTCTCTGATTTTTAGAAGCAACTTTGGCCCAGGAGTGGGATAGCATTAGATAAAAAAATATTAATTTTATTAGTACACTGAATGATCTCAAACAGTCTTAATAAACCTTTCTAGTCTAAATATAAAAAAATAGAATATTTACTAAGAAAATTACAAGTTTCCAAGACGAAAAATATGAACACTGAAGACAGATGACGGAAAACCAACATCAATAAATTATATTTACTTACTCCATATTATATTTTGTCTTCTTCAACTAAAAATGATGATAGATACGTCTTCTTTTTAGCACAAGTACCACGAATTTAGCTGTCGTCTTCGTATTGAGCCATTGGCATTTAATCGAAAATAATAGTTCATTTAAAACTCGCTATAGGCGCTGATTATTTTTTCAATTAGAACTCTACCAATTGATATTGAGTCTGAAGTAATTTTACACTCATAATGAACAATGTAAAATTGCGGTCTTCTGTGGTCAGTACTATTATAATTGAGTATCGAGAGGTTAACGTTTTAAAGGCACCCAATAAATTGTTTCTATGGCACCCACTAGAGGCGCTGTTGACTGCGCTATTGAATCCATTCCTTATTCATATTAGACTATTCTTAATAGTAGTCTGGAGTTTGGTAACGTGGTCGGTGTATGGCAAATTATAGGCTTGGCCCTTATTACGTGGGACTAACGTTGTTAATACTGAATATATATACAGCGTATACTGAGCTGTAGCCCTTTGTTGCACATAAATGTACTGACTAGTTATTAAGTTCTGTATTTGTGATGTTTCTTTATGTGTAACAAGAATAAATGGTTTAAATGGTTTTTAATGACGAAACACAGGTGTATTTCAAACACCTCAGCCAACACCTTCGAGTATAACGGGCGTGATATTCTGTATGTTACATAATATATGTATTATGTATTTTTAAAGTGATATAATTCATTGAAAGTCAAGACCTTGAATACGAACTATTACAATACACACATCTACATAAATATGCAATTGACAGAAAATTGTTTTGTGAATTAGAACAATTACAGATTTTGGAAAACTAATTACAGAAAAAAAAATATTTTCTTAGTTTTTATTTTAAGCTACTTCAAGACAATTATTAATTTAGGTTTATTTTAAGATTATTTTAATGGATAGGTGTGTCGTAAGATGGTTTATGAATTCTTTTCGCTTTTTAAGAATGTCTGAACATTTACGGACTATTATCACACATTATATTAAGTACTACTGTTTCAAAGCCTTAATACTAAAATGTGTTTAAGATTAATGTAGTAATTACCTGAGGAATTATCTTAGTCTTAGTTGACGGCTTTTTGAAAAACACTATGCTGTACATTATTTTCTCCCTTAAATTAAAGTGATTAACACGTTACGTCAAAGCAGCAATGTACTGAATAGTGACCATCAATTTGAAGTACACTAGTTGTCAACTGAGATACATGATGCAGGTGGTACATAATAGTTGTCACTTGTAATCGTTTGAATAAGTAACAACTATTTTAAAGGAGATAATGTGAAACCTTGCACGTCTGAAAGTACTGTAAAGCAGTTATTGAAGGAATGTAAAGGTCCCAAGCCGCTTTTGACCAGCGTGGTGGGCACAATTCCTAACCCCTCGCTCATACCGGAGAAAATATTTGACGTAATGGGTTTTTAAAAACTCTCGGTCCAGGATAATATTCATCTCTTAGTCATATGTATTCAATACTCCGTCTGGGAATCTCTCCCCTCGCAAATTAGTCACTGCAAGTGCATTATACGCACTTAACGGATGTTGGACAAAATAAAAAGGAAGTTTAGCGTCTACGTATTATTTGGCACTTTCATATCATACTCACTTTTTTTATTTTTTTAAGTGTTATTTTTTGGTATTATTTCATTTTTTTATAAAATTGTATTATTTAAGAAATATATTATAGATATATAAAACAAAATCATGTAAACAGAAGTGTTTAGTTCAGGAAATGTTTTAAAATTATTCGAAAAATTCAAACAATTATTTTAGAATTTAATTAATCATAGTTCTCACTTTGTTTATTACCTACCCAAAAAAATATCATTTTTCAGAAATAAAACGCAGGCGTCACCGCGTGCCAAAGTAACTTATTGTATTATTCATTTTCTATTGATCTTATTTTGATCCTACACATAATATTCACTCATACTCTACAAACAGTGTGAAGAAAATTACGTCAAGGAAGGATTTAAAAATGCAAACGTGCAGAACGTATCAAAACAAGTGATTAATATTGAGCCGAAAAGATTTTGTAACTAAGGTTTCATTCGCACTGACAATTGGTTAATTAAAAATCTTGCTAAAATCTGCAGACTATTAGTTACTAGGTGGGCAGAAAATCAAAAGATTTCCCGGAATTCAAAGGTTTTACATCACCTACCAGTTAGCTGGACATACTCTAAGAAAGCCGTTGTATAATCAAGGATGGCCAGGTAGCCCTGACAGGATTTTTTTTAATTAAACGACTTTTTTTCAACTACAGCAGCAACAGTTTATCTACATGTATCACAACTATCTATGAGCCCCTTAAACTGAATTAGTTACCTGGAAAATGAAAAAATGCGGGAATTTGTGCTATCTAGTCATAGCCCTAGAAATAACTTAATACCGACAAATCTTTCAAGCAGTTAGAAAAACAATGTCAGTCAGTCAGGATCATAGTTAAATACAAATATGTATGTTCTAAACTAAAACAAACAAGTTAATTCAGTCGCGTGTTAGTCACAGTATTCAGACAAAACTGATAAAGTCGTCTGCAGCTTTATTTGTAAACGTTTCATAAACATTTGCCGATGTCATGAAGGACATGTTAGTTTTATATGATATAGTTGTAGTAGTTTAAACGACTGGCTATGTCATAGGCAAAATGGAAGAACAAAATCAATTTCAATATTTCTATATCCTTACGAAGTCGAAGGTGTTTTCACTTCTCGATTGAAACAACCTGTGATGGCGAGTGAGTGATGATTAATTGTCCCAGTGATATATTAAAATATCGATCGTAAATGATTAATTATTCCATATCATTGATCGAAAATCGATTAGTATGGTAATACCAGTAATACCCTTTAGTTATGCTGGCGTCTGTGAAACGATAGAGAGCGAATAGGAGCATTTAACCTAATCTCTCTCATTCAAGATGTTTGTAATACCAAAATGAAATTAATAAGGGAAGTTTATGTTGTGTTTGTTTTGTTCTATGGCCTCTGCCTACATCTATATGAAAAAGCCGTCATTTTATGCATGTATGTACATACATACTTATTTATTACTGAAGTACATATATCAATAATGGATAAGTTTGTGGTCTACTTAATAGGCGGAGTAAAACGGAACCCTTTTAAAGAAAATGTAACCCAAACATCACAGACTTTCTCTGTACAAATATTGTATGTATTTAATAAACAAGTAAACATGTAATCTTCCGGGCTTCCACGTGATACAACGCAATGCAGTGATGACAGACGGTGTGTTCTGAGAAAATGAGAGTTTCA